>NC_142667.1:1571796-1879155 GCF_026168435.1 Sesamum indicum | reverse complement strand
ACATTTAATGTTCAAAGTTGTTTAAGCTTCTACTCAGCTTCAAATACTCTGTTTGAAGTTTGAACTTAATTTGATTGTTAACCAAATAAAGCTCGAGCCGCTTCATCTTTTTTCAAATTTTTAGCATTTTTTGACTGATCGAGTCGAGCTTGCTCAGAAAAATTTTTAGCGACTGATCTTTAAATAGAGTATCGAGCAATTTGATTTCTTTTTCATTCGCAAATGCAGGTTATGTTTCCCTTCAAAGACTAATTAATCCCATGTGCATGATCTTTCCTTTTGCCATATACAGAACCCTAAGATGTGCTTCTCTGACGACATAATGCCGGACGGTTACCATGTGAAGAAGGGTGACGCGGTGGTCTACCTGCCATATGCAATGGGACGGATGAAATTCATATGGGGGGACGATGCTGAAGAGTTCAAACCGGAAAGATGGCTTGACGAGAACGGCTGCTTTCAGCAGGAGAGCCCCTTCAAATTCCCAGCTTTCCAGGTTAGCAGAAATGCTATACATCATGCATGCAATCTAACAATTTCTTGACTATTCAGCTTTGAGCTTAGTCATCAACAGGTTGAGTTTTTTGAAGAAAAATCATGTCTGATCCACTAGAAAATCGACCGAACAGCGTTCTGACTGAACTCTTGTGATGAACAGGCCGGCCCACGAATCTGTTTGGGGAAGGAATTTGCTTACAGGCAGATGAAGATATTCTCAGCTGTTCTACTGAGGTTCTTTGTCTTCAAACTGAGTGATGAGAGTAAGGCAGTGAAGTACAGGACGATGATCAATCTTCATGTCGATGGGGGGCTAAGTGTCGTTGCCTTCGATAGATCAGACGACAAATCCGGATAAACTGAACTTGCTGTAGTTGTGAGGGACACTTTGCAGTTCGAGTGTATAGTTATGCACATAATGTATTCTATGCTTCTATTAATAAAAAGTGTTTATATTCGGACTTGTATCTGAGGTTGTAAGATACTAGCAACGTTAATTACAGTCAGCACTGGAAATTTTAGTCCTAACTGAGTTTGGTCAAACCAAGTGTGATACATCTACTGTGTAATTGATAAATTTGAGTAAAAATTTTTCAAAAGAGCACATGTTGTTCTTGATATCACGGCCCATATCGGGGATCATGACGACAGCTATGCCATTAAGTCTAGCGGCTCAGCCAAAGCTATCAGTAAAGAGCAATAATCCTAACAATCTAATAACGAAATTCCATGACGTCCCAAAATGACAGGCGTAATATTCAAAGGCCTCTTTTATTTGGAGTGATGGGATTTAGATGGTACAGATAATTTTAGGATAATTGTTGGGATTGAGTTAAAAATGATTATATTAAGTGCCTGATCAATTTTATGTTTACTGTATTGATAAAGTAATGGATATAAATAATATATTGTTTACTTTTGACCATAATTTGAGATTGAATTGTGGACTAATTTGGTTTTTTTTAAAAATACCCATAATTTTTTTTCTTTTAATTTTTTAATATTTTCTTGTGTTGATTAAGATGTAATATATTTATATACATAAATAAAAGTTAATATTATATGTTATTTAAAATCTAAGACTGTTAAGTATATATTAAAAATTAAATGATATATTATATAAAAAAACATAGAATTATATATATAAATTAAATAATATATTTTATATTACTTTTTTCTAACCACCAACATTCATCTTCATAAAAATAATTTATTTTAAAATATCAAATAGATATCTAATATCAAAATTAATAAAATATATAGAGATATATATATCAATTCAATACATATACTTCCCTCCCCAGCCCAAAATCCGGCCATTTATTAAAATAAAAAACCTTAAAAAATAGAGGATTGGGGGTAAAAATAGAATGAAAATTTTATTCAAAATATGTGGACCCCAGCGAATTTAAATCCCAACACTTTTTTGGAGGGATTTAAATCTACACCATTTCCTTGTATATATCGGGCTGGCCAGACTTTTGTCGGGCTGGGAAAAAACAAAAAGGTAAATGAGTTATTAGGGCAGAATATGGTCGATGTAACACCATGTAATGAGACTATGATTATATCTCCTTTAAAAATCACACTTAGAGTAAATCTCTTTGATACATATAATTATGTATATAATCCAGTAGCTGCGGGGTAGATATATACACACGTAATTCCATCATCACTTGTATGTAAAAAGAAAAAGAATACATATCAATACATAGATTAAAACTCTAAATAAGAATTATATATACTGTTGTTATCTTTACACTTACTCATAGTATGATGTTACTACTTCACAATTTCACAAAATGTACGTCTCGAATATGTGATACCTTATGAACCGCTGAGGCACCTCTTCTTTGAGGCACCACTTGCTCAGCCAGGATGGCTGGAAATAGACCATTAGATACGGGGTCTTCTTGTTGTTAGGATTTTCCTCCTTGGACAGTTTGTACCTAGTTTCTCCGCAAAACTTGCAATAGTCCAAATCAATGTTGTCCTTCCAGTACAACATGCAACTATTTTTACACGCATCAATCTTCTCAACAGGTAAACCTAAGTCTCTTACCAACTTCTTCATACTATAGTAATCGAGGGGCAGGGGGTGAGTCCGGGGCAATATATTATTAGCCCACTAGGATTTGATCATTTGTTTGCTCAAACAAATGGGCTTCGGCCTTCATATTCACCAACCCAGCAACCAATACCAATTGAGATTGGGTGCAACCGTTCCATGAAGTGTGCGTGGAAGGGCTTGTGCAATACAGGTGGATGTATCCATTTCAGAGGTAATTAGCACACAAGTTATCTTAGTTTTTCGAAATAATTCTAGTGTCATTAAGTTTCTAATAAATATTCGATTATTAGATTTTTTCGAGATTTGAAAATGACGGTGAAAAACAAAACACACGTCGAGGCATCAATTGTAGAGGCTTACCTTGTAGAAAAAATCGGTTTATTGACTTCTTACTACTTTCAGCTCCAGATTCTTTGCAAACAAAACACGCAGAAATAGCGATGTCTGTATGAACGACACTCATATCCAATTGTATGTATTCAATTACCCTAGTCGAGGTAGTGGTGCATCAAAGAAGAGATGGCTCAGTAGATCAGAATGCCACATAATTGAGACGTACATATTGACTAACTGTGAAGTAGTCATGACATACTACGAGTAACTGTAAAGTTTATTCACATTGTTATTTTGGACTTTTAACCTATGTATTGATATGTATGTGAACATATCCTTTTTGAATGAACTTTACGAGCACCACCATTCGGAGGACTTCATTATTGAGGAGCTTGTAGCTACTCAATTCCAAGGATTGGTTCACGTCGTGTAAGTTATGTCTTATGAATTGTGTCTTTTGAATTGTATTACAACTGTAATTTTTCAATATATGGTTTCTCTAATATGTGCAACACAGGTGAAAACTGAATTTAATTATACAAAGTTACATTTCAAAGAGGATGAGGCAATACATACTCCACAAGTTGCGACAGACAACCACTATTATGACCTGCATGACCCAAATGGTCTACAATTAGTCGTTGAGCTTTTCGTTGCTAATCAACAAGGAACAGGTACATCCTGATCAGGAAATTATGAATCTGATGACGAGTCTAAAGAAGATCGTTTTGACGAGAATTACGAGACTAAGGAACGCAATAATTATGATTGAAAATTTAGTGTTTATGTAAGAAGTGTTTGTGTATTTTACGCCCAACTACACAGGACATGATTATATTTTATCGATAGAAAATTACAAAAATTAGAAAAAACAGATAATAATTTATAAAAATAGTTGACCAGCTAATTTTGTGGATATTTTACAAAATAATTTTCTCATACAATAAAATTATTTTTAAAAATAAAATATAATATTTTTTTGTTTAGGAACGATCCAAAATTAAAATTACCGTTTCAAATTGTTCCTACTAGGAACAGATTAAAAAAAATTAAAAAAAATTATTCCAAAATACATTACAATATCCTACAGAAATAATGAGAAAAAATCAAAATATAGGAACAATCAATTTATGTTAGTCGTTCCAAAATCAGTTCTAAAAAATTTAATTTTGTGTCTTATGAAAAGTGGAGGGAAAATCAAACTTAGGATCGATTTTTAAATATTTGACCGTTCCTAGATGTATAAAATATTGTTACTAAAATGATTAACAAATAATCGTTCCTAAATGAGTTACAAATACCATTCCTAAATATGTCCACAGATTCTTTGTTCACTTTCTAATTACGATATTTCAACATCCGATACCCTGATTAATTTCAAACTTAAACCACATGATAATACTTTCCTTATGTGAATATATCTAGCGGTCTGATCTAAAATCACATGGTTTTGCGAACAATTGTGTCATTTTTAACCTCATTGATTATGTATCAAATACGATATCTCATTATCCGTATAACAAAAATGTCCAAAACTTCATCAAATATTGTATTTTTTCGATTTAATAATATCCAATGATCTGATTAAAATTTTAACAGTCTGATTAGGCGATCTAATACAACAGTATAAGATACTACTTATATATATGTAAGGCTAACAATCTTATATATACAAATATACTTGATCTTCTGAATATGTATCAATTTAATTTAAAGCATTAGATATTTTCAATAGTCTTAATTAATTTATGGTCTATTTTTTCCTAATCATCAACATGTTTGGGATATTTTTTTTACCTATATTTTTTATTTTTCTAATTTTTCAGGAAAAATAATTTTGGCACAAAATTAGGAATAATTTTTTGAAAATAGGAATGGTTTTGTTAAAAATGCTCCAAAACACATCGTTTTTATTTTTTAGGAACAGTTTTCAGGAACAATTTTAAAAAAAGAAACAATTATATTTAAAAATGCTCGTCAACTAAGACGAAGTCGTTTCGGTTATTTGAAACGGTTTTTGGAACGATTGTTAGAAAAATGCCCGTTACATAAATTAAAATATATACAACACTTAAAAGATTTTTTCTTTCCTTCTCCCTTTCTCTCCCTCACTCTCGTGCTCTCTCTCTCAAACCAACCTCTCGCCTCCCCACGCCGTCTGCTGCTGTCAACCACTTGAAACCACCCATCACCCCTTCATCGACACTAGTAGAGGTAAGTTATCGGTTTATTTTTTTTCCTCCCTATTCTTGTGATTCCCTGCTCCCTCCCCCCTATTTTCTCAAAATACTTCCCCATATTTTCCCATTTTCTAAATGTTTTTCGACACGTTAGACCAAAAAAATGTTTAGATCATGTATAGTGGTACGCCTCCTGTACCACATGGTCGTGGTCGTGGCCGTTTCCAGCAACGCCGTAGAATGCCTCCCACGTTAAGGAAGCAGTCCTTCGACCACCCCCATCGCCTGACCTGACCACACCGTCCCCAGCCCCACAGACTCCAGATGATGCTGGATCATCTGGTGTTGTACTGGTGGCTGATAAGACGATACAGCAATCTGCCACACCAGCGGCTGCTCCACCACCACTAACAGTCCCCCCCACCATCACCACGCCATTGCATTAGCCTCGATGAGGGGAGGTAAATTTGTTTATCAAATTCTTTGAGTATTATTTTATCTTGAAAATATCTAATTAACATGTCCTTTCAGGTCTGATCGCCACTTCCACGAGCACATCAATGTAGTCGTGGGGGGACACTTTCCCCACCCGTGACCATGTATAAGGTAGGTGCCAGAGCACCAGCATTCCTGTTTCGGAAGCATGAAGGTAATCAAATTTAAATTAATTTGGTATTATCTAATAATTTAAATTGTCTAATAAATTTTACTAATATTTTGTTTAACTTTATTATTGTGGATGACCTACTGGTGGGACTGTGATGATGAGTACATGTTCTGAGTCTTCCACATATGGGTCCGAAAGTACATCCGGAAGACATTTTTCATCGCCCAGTTCAACCTGGTCAAGCCACTCTGGCTGGCCAACGAGGTCTGGCTCCAGCTCCAGGCATACTAGGCCAACAAGGACTTCCAGCAGGAATCCTCGAAGAATAAGGCGAACCGGATAGCGAATCCCACGGCATCCTCGACTGTGTACCTGAGGGGGGTCTTCCTCTGTCGGCATGCACAGCACGAAGTTGGTAAGTAAATAGCATTATTTTTATAAGGTTGTTATCATTACTTTATAAATAAGATGCTAGATGTTTTTTTCTTCTATAAGAGGCAAAGCTCGGTCAGCCGCTCAAATGGATGGAGTCATTTGAAAGGTGCTACAAGAAAAGGAGGTCGACGGCTGGCGCAAGCCGAGGGCGGCGGAGGTGGCTGGTAATTCAATAATCAATATATTGATAATATCGTAATTTTTAAATAAAATATTAAATATTATTCATATAGTTACCAACAATCTTTAATTATTTAATTTCTATAGAAATACAAATGTTCTTCCGCTTATTCCGAATAACTAGATAATTTAAGTTTCCTAAAGATATACATAGGTTGTCAATTAACTCATATGATATATTTTATTAAACCCCTCATCTTATTATAGCTACCATTTTCAATAGCAATTCTTGATTAAGTTATCTCAAAATTCTTATGTTCATTTCTAATAAATATCATATTTTCAAAAATAACTTTATAATATTTCTCAAATATAATTTTTTAATATTCTTATTTATTTTTCATCAGTTTCTCACTATTATAAAAATTAATTAAACGCACTCATATAATTAAATATCTTATTAATAAATTCGATTAAATTGGACAAATCAACTATAGAAATAATTAATCTAATAAATTAGGTAATTTAAATCGTTAAATATAGCATTCCTAATTTCATTGAGACATTTATCGATCACTAATTTATAATTATTCAAACTCATAAAACTTTTCAATTAAATATTAAATCGAATAGTATAAATTACATTTAATAAAAAATACTAGTTAACTAATACAATTATATAAATTAATACTAAGAGAACTTTCATCAATTTCAACTCCGATGTACATCATAATCGAAACAGCTCGAACTTAACCATAAAAAATACAAAAGAAGATCTTTAATCTTTTTCTACTACCATAAAAAATACAAAAAAGATCATAATTGAAATAAAAAGTAGTTGACGAAAAATATAGACTAAAGACAAAGAAACCACTCACCGAATAAATGAATTCGAATTTATTTATTTGGCTACTTCTTCTAGGACTTTTTTTTATCATATACGCCAATTGATTATGAATCCTATTTATCAATTACTGCTTAAGTTCTATTCAATCCAATACAAATTATGAAAAACTATGAATAACTTTTTAATTGAATTATGAGTTTATTCAGATTGAATCAAATTCTAATCAAATGCAAAATTAAGCTAATTTAATACGGATTCAAATTTTATAAAATTTTGGACTTGAATGTGAAGTGTATTTATAATTATAATTACGATCCCAACTGTAATTTTACAAATCCGTGTTTCTTTTTGGTAGACAAGGAAAAAGTAAAAGACTAACTTGTTAAATGTAATTTGACATTTCCAATAGGTTGGTCAATATTCATAGTTAATATTTTGATAACTGTATTAGACCAATTAAATATTGGCACAAAAATCATGAGCTAGACTAGTTTCAAAGTTGCTTTTGTGCATCTATAAATAGCTACTTGTAAGTTGGCATTTTGTAAGACAAGAAAAAAGATATTTCATATAAATTAATTTTAAGTTTGTCTTCCTCTACTCCTCGTCTCTCTTCCTCTCCTAACGAAGTGGTATCAGACCCACTTTAAAAAATGATGAATAATGGAGTATGTTCTCTTTAATTTTCTCGTCTCACAAAAGAAAATTATGAAACGTGATGCCTACAAATGAGACCGGTACTTGGCTCCCAAGATGTGCAGGAGATTGTAGAGAATGGCTATGAGAAACCTCAAGATGAAGCAGCGTTGTCTCAAAAGGAGAAGGATACCTTATCAAAGACAAATAAAAAGGATCAACAAGCTCTAACCCTCCTCCATCAATGTTTGGATGATACGACGTTCGCAAAGGTGGCAAGCGTTACTACTTCAAAAGAAGCTTGGGAGATTTTGGCGAAATCTCTCCAAGGTGTTGATAAAGTAAAGAAAGTCCAATTTCAATCACTAGGAGGCGACTTTGAAGTATGAATGAATCCGAAGCAATTTCGGAATATTGTTCGAGGGTAAAGGCTATTGTGAATCAGCTAAAGAGATATGGAGATAAAATCGATGATGTAGGTGTCATCGAGAAGATACTTCGTTCTTTGACTGCGAAGTTTGATTATATTATGTGTGTCATAAAGAAACAAAAGATCTGGACGTAATGACCATTGAAGAATTGGAGGGATCTCTACAAGCCCATGAAAAATAAAAATCAAAACAAGACAAGACGAGCCTTTGGAGCAAGTTTTCAAATCCAAGGCTACTTTAAAAAAGGATGGAGAAAATAAAAATTTATTTCAAAGGACGTGGACAAGGATACAAACAAGGAAGAGCATATGCGAGAGGCCAAAGTAGACATAGAAGGGGAGTTGGAAATAATTCCAACAATGAAGAAAAAAGTCAACCATCACAAAGAGACCTTGGAAGATCAAGTGGAAGAGGATGAGGTTATTTTCAAAACTCAAATGAAAGAAGGTATGATAAATCTAATGTGGAATGCTACAAGTGTCATGACTTGGTCATTTTGCTTGGGAATGCAAAGATGTGAAGGAAAAAGCAAATTTGGTCGACGATAATCAAGAAATTGAAGAGTCAATATTGTTGCTGACAATCAAAGAAGAAGAAAAAGACAACAATTTCTGGTACTTGGATAATAGTGCGAGCAATATCATGTGTGGCCACAAAAATTAATTTGTGGAACTTGATGAGAAGGTGCGAGGTAATGTTTTCTTTGGAGATTCATCAAATATTTACATTGAAGAAAAAGGAACAATTCTCATTTCTACCAAGGATGGTAACCATAAAGTGGTCTCAAATGTTTACTACGTACCTAAATTGAAGAGTAATATTTTGAGTTCAGGCCAATTTCTTGAAAATGGATATGAAATTCTCATGAAGAATAATTTTCTTTGATTGCAAGATCGAAATGCTAAGTTGCTTGCAAAGGTGGTGATGTCAAACAATAGAATGTTCAAATTAAACATAAAAGCTATTGAAACAAAGTGTCTGAAGGTTCATGTGGCGTGGCAATGGCACAAGAGATATGGGCATCAAAATTTTGGTACGCTACGAGAAATTGGAGAAAAGAAGATGGTGCATGGGATAACCTCAATCAACCATCCCAATCACTTGTGTGAAGCATGTCTAGCTGAAAAATAGACAAGGAAGAATGAAACAACATGGAGAGCAACCAAGTCACTTGAACTTGTGCATATGGATGTGTGTGGACCAATTAATTCGTCTTCACTTGGTAAGAGTAAATATTTTATAATCTTCATTGATTATTTTAATAGAAAAATGTAGATTTACTTTTCGAAGTAAAAATCAAAGGTTTTTGCTACTTTTAAAAAATTCAAATCACTTGTGGAGAAAGAAAATGGCTATGAAATCAAAGCCTTGAGATCAGATCGTGGAGGTGAGTTCACATCGAACGAATTCAATCACTTTTGTACAACTAATGAGATTTGTTGTCCCATAACAGTTCCTGTATCGTCCCAACAAAATGGCGTAGCTAAGAGGAAAACAAAACCATTCTTAATATGGCACGGAGTATTCTAAAAGAAAAACACATGTCAAAAGAGTTTTGGGCTGAAGCAGTGCCATGTGTGGTCTATTTTACAAATCGCTCTCCAACATTGAATTTCAGAAATAGAACTCTTGAAGAAGCATGGAATGGGAGGAAGTCAAATGTCAGTCACTTGCAAGTCTTTGAAAGCATCGTTTATGTTCATATCCCACACCGAAAACAATCGAAGCTTGATGATTGAAGTGTAAAGCATGTGTTTGTTGGATATGACTATCATTCCAAGTGATATACATTGTTCAATCCAAGTAATGGCAAGGTGGTAGTAAGACGTGACGTTGAGTTCGATGAAGAAGGCATGTGGAATTGGAAAGCTGAAGAAGAAAAATTTTATCATTTTCTTCCTTATTTTGGAGAAGAAATCTGAGTTTGTTTGAAAAATTCAAGAAAGAAATGTCTCTTGAGTTTGACATGACTAATCTAGGCCTCATGTGATATTATATAGGCCTAGAGGTGAAACAAATTAAGGAAGGTATATTCCTTTCTCAAGCAGGGTATGCAAAAGAAGTTTTAAATAAGTTTGATATGCTTGATTGCAATCTAGTGAATACACCTATGGAGACAGGTTTAAAGTTCTTCAAGTTTGAAAATGAAGAAAAGGTGAATCCGGCTTATGTGAAGTTTGAGATATCTGACATGTACAAGACCAAATATTCTTTACGTTGTTGGGGTAATAAGTCATTTTATGAAAACTCCTATTTCTAGGCATTTGAAAACCGCTAAAAGGATTCTTTGCTGCCTAAAAGGTACGCTTGATTTTGGGATGTTCTATTCTCGGTCCAATGATTTCACTCTTAAAGGCTTTTGTGATAATGACTTTGTGGGAGATATTGACGATAGGAAAAGTACAACAAGTTTTGTTTTTTTTCATGGGTGATTGTGCTATCTCATGGTGTTCAAAGAAGCAACCTATAGTGACTTTGTCAACTTGTGAGTCTTAATATATAGCTGCAACTTCTTGCACCTGCCATGTTGTTTGGCTTAGAAAACTATTGAAAGAGCTTCACCTATCTCAAGAAAATGCAACAGACATTTTCATTGAGAACAAATCAGCACAAGCACTTGCTAAAAATCCAGTGTTCCATGACCGAAACAAGCACATAGATACAAGGTATATTATATTAGAAAATGCATTGGAAATAATGTAGTAGAGCTCAAATATGTGAAGACCCAAAATCAAGTTGTTTACATTTTTCCAAAGCCATTGAAGGTTGAAGATTTTCGAAGATTGAGAGCATGTCTTGGAATAAAGCAAAAAATTTCAAATTAAGGGGGGGTTGTTGTAAATGTAATTTGACATTTCCAATAGGTTGGTCAATATCCATAGTTAATATTTTTTATAATTGTATTAGACCAAATTAAATATTGGCACAAACATATTGAGCTAGACTAGTTTGAAAGTTGCTTTTGTGCATCTACTTGTAAGTTGGCGTTTTGTAAGACAGGAAAACAGAAATTTCATAGAAATTTCCTCTCCTAACATAACTATGCATAAAATCCTCCTCCAAAAAACCTGGAAGCTCATGCCAATAGCACAAGGGCTCCTTTAAAGAGTGTCCAAACTTGACTAGTTTGTCTGCAACCTCATTTCCTTCTCTTTTCATGTGTTTGAAGCTGATGTTCCATGCTTTTCTAAGTAAAACTTTACAATCTTTAATAATTTCCCCCAGCAGGTGACTCTCAGTTTCTGCCTTCTCCACAAGTTTCAAAACCACTTCTGAGTCCACTTCAACTTTGATCCTTTGGATTCTTCTTTCCCAAGCCTTTTTGAGTCCCTCTCGGAGTGCAAGGAGTTCAGCTTGAGTAATAGTGCTTTTCCCAAACTTGCTGCTAAATCCTATAATCCATTCCCCTCAATAGATCTTTTTCCAAAATTCCACCTCCTGCAGCACTCTTGGTGTTTCCCAGGACACCCCATTAGTGTTAAGCTTGGGGTTGTATGTACTCTTTTTTCCTTTCCCTGTGTCAGGGAAAGCTTATGTAGATCTAAGGCTAACAACTTTGTAGAGAAAATCACTTCCCTAGTAGGTTGAGTTCTTCCTTAAAAAATATGGTCATTTCTTGCTTTTCAGATTGCCCAAAGGTTGGCAAGGAAAATCATTGGCCAAGGTATATATGGAAGACAAATGTTGTTGAGGTTTTTAGCATAATTATCTCTTATCCATGACTCAGCTAAAGTTTGGAAGAAAGGCAGAGATAGAGTGGATGTGATGAGGTGTTCCAAACACTCTTAGCGAAAGGACAATCTCTTAAAGTATGTGCTTGTGTTTCCCTATCTTTCTAACATTTTTGGCAAATATTAGTTAAAGAAAGCTTTCTTCGGAATCTCAAGTAGTTGGTGACTAAGCTGTCATGTTAATTTAGCCATAGGAAAAATTTTAATTTTTTAGGAATGTTAAGCTTCCAAGTCCAATTCCAACACAAAGGTTGATTTGAGGAAATCTTCACTTCCTCTTCAAGAGCTAAGTTGACTGTTTTACACGAAAAAATAACATTTGTGGAGGTCGACCAAATTTGTTGGTGAACAACATTCGAATCAAATGGAATAGCGGTATCAAGAATCATGCTCTTAATTTCATTAGGCAAAGGTGTTTGTATCCAATTAAGGTTCCAATTTTTGTTATCATCAATCACATCTCCAACCCTCAAGAGAATCTCATCACCTCTAATGTCTTCATTAATCATGTCACAGATACGTTCTTTGCCTAATCACCTATCAAAATCGAAAAAGATATTATTCTCATTATCTAATCTCCACCTAATGCTAGAGCTCAGCATCTGACTGCTTTGACAAAGTCCTTCCACAATGTTGATAAATTTTAGATACAAGCTTTTTTTCCTAACAAGCTCACTCCAAAAGGGCATATCTTCTTTGATCAAATGCCAACCCACTTTTGCCAAAAGAGACACATTCACTTTCCTAGTCTCTCTAATGCCTAAACCTCCAAGGACTTTCTTCCTAGTCACCTTCTCCTAATTAACAAGATGAAGTTTCAGATAATTACCATCAGTAGCCCAAAGAAATGATCTATTGAGCTTGTCAATGTGGGATATGGCAATCAGGTGGATTGCATAACATAGGTAGGGATAGCCGTGGTTCTCCCAGCCAAGTTCAAGAGTTTAGCCTTCCAAGAGGTTAACCTTGATGAACTCTATCAATAGTCTCCCTATAAAGACTCTGTGAAGCTCTCTCATGTATAATAGGAACTCCGAAATACTTTTCGAGGTTGGTAGAATATTAGAAACCCAAGCATTCAACAATTTCTCTTCTCATCCTATTAGTATTATTTTTTAAGAGAACTAAAGCAAAACTTTTCAAGGGTATTCTTAATGTAACTAGTATTTTTCTTCGTAGCCTTCCCCATAAGGATAAGATCATCAACAAAGAAAAGATGAGAGAATTTAGGTCATCCTCTACAGACAGAAATGGATTTCCGTAGTTTTTGCTTAACGACTTCCTCAATAAGGTAAGAGAGTCTTTCCACACAGAGAACAAAAATATAAGGAGATAGAGGATCCCCTTGCCTTAGTCCACATTTAGGTTTGAAGGCAGGTAGAGGGGTTCCATTCCAAAGAATTTAGGGGGTGCATGGGATGCCTCACATAGAACATGATCAATTTAACAAGACTATAGTAGGGAAGTTGAAGAATTCAAAAGTTTATTCAAGGAAATTCCAACTTACTTAATCATATGCTTTTTCCAGATCAATTGTCAAAATCATACCACCAACCTTTCCTTTAGACCGTTTAAGAGAATGGATGATTTCTTAGATGACAAGGATATTATCATGGGTACTTCTCCTGGGGATAAAGCTGCTCTGGAGAGGTGAAACAAGGTCCGGCATGAACTTCTTCATTCTAAGAGAGATTGTTTTGGTACTAATAACTTTGTAGAGGACGTTGCACAGAGAAATAGGTTTGAATTGATTTATTCGGTTAGGATTGTCCCTTTAGAAATGAGACATATATAAGTCTCCCCAACTTCAAAAGAAAATTTGCCCAAAGTGAAAAACCTCATCCACAACTCTTAATATTGAGTATCCCAAAAGACCCCAAAAATTCTAGTAGAAAAAAGGTTGGCACCCCACACTTCTTCTCTAGAGACACTAGATTCTAAGAAGAGACTTTGATCATGGGTAAGGATAATTTGACTTGGACTTATAGGAAGGATTGGTTCATTAGCAAGTTGATGTGAAAAGACTAGTGTAGTTGTAAAGCAGATGATCCTTAATAACCTCTTCGTTCGTTTGCCATATGCCATCAATGTTTGAAACACTAATTTTGTTCTTTCTTCTCCTACAAATAGTAGTAGCATGCATGGAACAATTTTGTATTTTTATCACCAAAAGAAAGCCATTTAATTCTGGATTTTTTAAATCAAAGCATCTCTTCTTGAAGAAGGGTTTTATTATACTCCTCTATCAGGTATTTTTTCAAGTTAACAAGGAATTGGTTCTCACAAACAGCAAGGCTTTTTTGGATACCATTCATTCTTGCAAGAAGCTTTCTTTTCCTAAAAAATATATTGCCAAAGATATCTTTATTCCACGTGTGCATAGCATTGGGTAAATTTTTTAAGGCATCATGTATAGTAACAGAGTGGAGCCAAAATTGTTTGACAATGTCACTATACTAGGGATGTGTTGTCCATGGGATTTCGAATCTAAATGACCTATTTTGTTGGGATTGAGGAAGGCCATTGCAACAAGTGAGAATCATGGTTCAAAGTCGAGGTATCGATGATAATATCGATAGGTATTGTTCCACATCGGTCACGGTGTATTGGGATATTATCGAGCGATACGAAGCAAATATGTTATACAGTTCTTAAAAAACTCTCAAGAAATTAGTAAAATTATAAAAACAATTAAACATCACAAATTACTAGATAATATTACAAAACAAAAGTTTTATAATATCAAATATTTATAAATTAATTATACAAATATTTGAGTCATACATGCAATGTTAAAATAAAGTGGATCACCGTCGAATTCAAAATGATCGTCATCTTCAACATCAACATTCCTCCTACACCATTTTTAATGTCATAGTGTTTTTAATAATACAATATATTTAACAAAATATAATCTATATAATATTTAAAAAAATATTTAATTAAGAAAATGGTGAAAAAGACGCTAAAAGAAATCTTGGGCCACTTTATCAGCATCACTCTTGTCAAGAATTTTCACCATGGATTGAAGAAGAGGAAATTTCTCATTCATTTGGTCCCATCGAACTTTGAACCCATGAAACTTCATATTTCTCTCTTTTTCTTGAGCTTAATCCCTTTTCAGCAATGGAGATTACAACAAAAGTGAAAAACAAGATAGTGATGGAATTACAATCTCATTATATCTCACCATAATGCCCAAAGCAATAATCTTATCTCGTCTTCTTCAGTCTCTTGTTGTCCCAACCATACTTAGTAGCTTCATTTTGGACATAATCGCATTGATAATATTTAATATTATCGGTGATATTATGGGATACAAATGATAATATCATTGTATCGATGATAATATTGAATAATATCATATATTACCAACGATTCCAAATCATCTCTGATAATATAGGGTAACGGGCATTTTCAGTGCTGATCTGGATATGATATTGTCCGATAGTTTGAACCATGGTGAGAATAGGGTGATGGTCATAGTTGTTCGGGGGAGGTGAAGAACCATATCTTCAAGGAAGCATAATCTCCATTCGTTGTTAGCTAAAGATCTGTCCAAGCATTCCCTAATAGCCACCATGCATGCCTTGTCTAGAATTATACCAGGTTAATTTGGGGCCTTCAAACCTGAGATCTATGAGGCTGTAATGTTTCATCATGTCAATCTTCGGCAACGAGACTGACTCAGTAACCTACCTCCTTTCTTTTCTATAGTACTAGCAACCTTATTGAAGTCTCCAGTTACTAGCCAATTAAGGTAAATTGATTTGTTCACTTATGGTTTCTAAATTCTGCCAAAGTTCTTCTATAACTCCAAGATTTGGGCTTGCATAACATCCGGAACATAGCCACATTTCATTGGTTGTAGGTCCAATGGTCCCATGTATGACTTGTTGTGTAACACCAATAATCTCAACTTTCGTTCACTCTCTATCCCAAAACATCCAGATACCTCCTTCTCTTCCCCTTGAGGGGGCTCTACAAACTCCCGTGAATCTAAGATTGTTGGAGATTCGTTGTGCCCGCTCTTCTGAAACTTTAGGCTCAAGCAAGAAGACCACATCCAGTTTGTTTAAACGTACAAGCTCTGCCAAGTTGTTTCTGAAATCCCTATTCCCAGCTCCCTGACAATTCTAAGTTAAAATTTTCATCTTTGACAAAATCTATTTGGACTGCACAATATTGCTCTCTAATCTTGTTTGTGTACATTACCAAAACTTATTTCAGTGAGGATATTAGAGTTTTCAACTGGTCCTACACAAAACTTATTTTCCTTAGTTATTTCCTGGGTTGGGGTTGCACACTAATTTTTGAGCAATGGAGATCTCCTGAAGCCATTTTCGCCCATTTGTGATCCTATGTACTTGAGAGAAGGCTTTGGGTATCATTTTCTCTTGTTGTGATAAATACTTATCAAATTGATTATTTACCCGAAAATTACCTCAATTTCCTTCCCCAATGCCTCAGATTTTGGCAGGTTCTACTTTCAAGTTGTCACAGAATACAGAACACTGCAGATGAAGTTTTTGGTGAAGACGATTGCTGCTGGCATTTCCTGATGCGCTGGCCACTGACGTGGAGTCCACACAGGACTCTAACTTAACCCTTCATTGTTATTTTGTGTTTCATGTTTTTGTTAGCTTTCTCAGTCAATTTTGAAATTAGTTAGAAATAGTTATAACTGCATCTACTTGCTTCCTTTTTGTATATATAGGAACTGTGTACAACTCTGTTTTTTGCAGCTGAATATACAAGAAATGGCTTCCTTTTGGCCAGCTCAATTCTCTGCTTTATCTCTGCTTATTTTTTCTAGAATTCTCTACTTGTTACATGGTATCAGAGCCTTCATATGAAGGTCTCTGAATACTACTGTTTTTTTGGAGTTTTTTTTTTTTTTGTATTGAATGAACATGGGAGACACAACCAGAACCAACAGACAATCAAATCCGACGACGATGGAAACTGGAGAAGGGGGAAGACAGACAGTACCTGAGGCACTTCAACTACATGGATCCGATCATCCTGGTATGATCCTTGTCGGTACATTACTAACCAAGAGCAATTACCTCACATGGAGCTATGCGGTGAAAAGAGCTCTCCAAGCTAAAATGAAGCTAGGATTCATCGACGGGACCACCACAAAACCGAGTGTTGCTGATCCGTTTTTTGAGCAATGGATATGAGTCGATAGCATGGTTACAACATGGATCCTCAACTGTATCTCCAAAGAGATTGTTGGCAGTTTTATGTACGCCAAATCTGCAAGAACATTGTGGCTTGATTTGGAAGAGAGGTATGGAGAATGCAATGGTCCCTTGCTGTATCAACTACAGCGAGAAATTACACTACTAACACAAGGAAACAAGTCGGTAGTTGAATATTTCTCACGTTTGCGCATGTTTTGGGATGAGTTGGATGTCTTAATGCCTGTTCCCCAATGTACCTGTGGATGTACCTGTGGAGCCTCTAAGGCTGCTGCAGATCAAGCTCTTTTCACTAGGCTTACACAATTCCTCATGGGGTTGAGCGAGACTTTCGATCACCTACGTGACCAACTGCTCGTGATGGATCCAGTTCCTACAGTCAACAAAGCTTATTCTATGATTTTGCGGGTCGAAAAACAGAGGAAAGTGAATATGGAAGGTGCAGAAACTATGGAGAATCTTGCTATGCATGTGAAGGTAGGTGGACGAAAGGAGCATACATCCAGACAATGGCAACATAGAACACCTACAGACAAAAGGAACATGTACTGCAACAATTGTGACCGCCGAGGCCATTCGAGAGATACTTGCTTCAAACTTCACGGGACGCCGGACTGTTATCGAGATTTAATTGAGAAGCAGAAGAAGGAGACAAGGGGAATACGGGCATACAGTGCAAAAACAGAGGACATCCAACGACAGAAAGAACACACACAAGAAGCTCTGTTGCAAGAACTAATACGCCTAGTGAAGGGGGAAGGCACTCAAACGCACATGCAAGAGGATCCGCTACAGGCTAATTTTGCACAATTGGAAAATTTTGCTAGTAAGAGTTGTGCTTTTTCTGGTTCCCTTGATAATATCTATGACTCTTGGATAGTTGACACAGGGGCTACTAATCATATGTGTGCAAACAAGTCCACTCTTCATTCTATTTCATCTTCTACACAACCTGCCATCGTATACCTCCCAGACGATACCACAAAGTATGTTACTCTCAAAGGAAATGTTCACTTACATCCTAACTTTACCCTCACTGATGTGCTATATGTTCCACATTTTCAGTACAACTTATTATCAGTTTCTAAACTTTGCTTAAACTCACATGTTAAACTGAATTTTTACTCTTCTCATTGTACCTTTCAGGACCTGAAGACTAGGAGAATTATAGCCGTAGGACAGCTACACAAGAACCTCTATGTGTTAAACAAATCTTCTTTCAGTTCTGTTGTGTAGATAACTTTACATCCAAGCTTCACTCTTCTTGTAATGTTTCAATTTCATGTAATAATGCTTTATGGCATAAACGCCTAGGACATCCTTCTTTGACTGTTATGAAGCATATACCTGCTGTATATTCTAATGAAACACTCGATACTTGCATGATTTGTCCCATTGCGAAACAGAGTCGTCTACCTTTCCAGTCAAGTACCATTCGTTCAACACATACCTTTGAACTCATACATGTCGATCTCTGGGGCCCCTTTAAAACTAAAACTCTAAATGGGTGTAATTATTTCCTTACTATTGTTGATGACTTCAGTCGAGCTACATGGACCTTTATGCTTCGTTATAAAACACAAGTTTTGCATACGATAGACCTCTTCCTCAAAATGGTTCATACTCAATTTGAGTCCAAGGTCAAGGTATTGAGATCGGATAATGGGTCGGAATTTATAAGTGGTGTTTTTCAATTTCTTCTTCATTCTCTTGGCATCCTATACCAACGATCCTGTCCACACACACCCCAACAAAACGGCGTGGTGGAAAGGAAACATCGCCACATACTTGATGTAGCACGAGCTTTACTTTTTCAAGCACATCTCCCTTCAACATTCTGGGGGGAATCGATCCTTGCTGCCACTCATTTGATCAATAGATTTCCCACTCATGTCCTAAAGTGGCAATCTCCTTATGAGGTACTCTACCATAAACTCCCTTCTTATTCAAATCTTAGAGTTTTCGGTTGTCTTTGTTTCGCATCTAACACATCACCTTCTAAAAATAAATTTGATGCTCATGCTTGAAAATGTGTTTTTCTTGGTTACAGTCACATGCATAAGGGCTACAAAGTCTTGGACTTGGAATCTAATCTCCTGTTTCATTCCCGTGACGTCGTCTTTAATGAGGATATTTTTCCTTACAATTCCCCTCTGCCTACTTCTGTACATACTCCTCCAGCCCCTGCAACAATATACCTAGATGATGACAGTGACATCCATCAAGATTGTCCTAGTCCTACTCCCTCTGTCATCAGTCCATCTTCGCCACTGCCTACTGCTGGTTCTACTTCCCCACAGCCTCCTGATTCCACTCTAGTCTCTCCATATATTCCTCCTCCACGTTGCTCTCTTCGTTCTACTCAAAAACCAGCTTGGTTGGCTGACTATGTGTGCCATTGTGATACCAAAACTGCTGCTTCTTGTCTCCCTGATCATTTTCAGTTTGCACATATGTCTTTAGTTGCCCTGTTGTCTTCTGTTCAGGAGCCCAGGTGTTATCTCGAAGCCAGTAAAGATGCCAAATGGGTGAACGCCATGAACGAGGAGATTATAGCCTTGGAAGCCAATCATACTTGGGACCTCGTTTCTCTACCTCCGGGCAAGCGAGCCATTGGTTGTCGCTGGTTTTCCAAGCTGAAACTTAACCCAGATGGAAGCGTTCAACGTCACAAAGCTCGCTTGGTGGCTAAAGGTTACAACCAAATCGAAGGCGTCGACTTCTTTGATAGTTTTTCTCCGGTGGCCAAGACTGTGACCGTGCATATTTTCTTGGCTGTGGTTGTAGCTCATGGTTGGCCTTTATGGCAATTAGACATCAATAATGCGTTTTTATATGGCCATCTCGATGAGGAAGTCTACATGTTACCTCCTGAAGGCTATTCCTTACCTGCCCCACACCTGGTTTGTAAACTGGCTCGCTCTCTTTATGGCTTGAAGCAAGCCTCTCGACAATGGAACATTGAACTCACCGCTAAGCTTGAAGATTTTGGATACGTGCAGTGCCCACATGATCATTGCCTGTTCTTGAAGATTACTTCCACATGTTTTGTTGCCTTACTAATCTATGTTGATGACATTTTATTAACAGGTGATTCTGCTGCTGAGATTACAGCCTTGAAAGATTACTTGCACTCCCTCTTCACCATCAAGGATTTGGGATATGCTAAGTATTTTTTGGGGCTGGAGTTTGCTCGCTCCTCTCACGGACTTCTTGTCACACAACACAAGTATCTCACAGACATCATCACTGATGCCCGTTTGCAGGATGCGAGGGTCGCTTCTACACCTCTACCATCGGGTCTTAAGCTCACTGATGATGATGGATCTTTATTGTCTGATCCCAGTTTGTACAGGCGCTTGGTGGGTCGCCTCTTGTACCTCGGCTTCACGCGACCCGATATCTCCTTCGCCCTTCAACAACTCTCTCAGTTCCTTCAGCATCCAAGGTCCTCCCATTGGGATGCTGCGCTCCACGTCCTCCGCTATCTCAAAGGCACACCATCTTTGGGTCTTTTCTTCTCCTCCTGCAATTCTCTTCAGCCTACTGTGTACACAGACGCCTCTTGGGCCTCATGTCCCGACTCCCGCCATTCTATCACAGGGTATTGCATCTTCTTGGGTTCCTCCATCACTTCCTGGAAGACCAAGAAGCAGACGACCGTTTCTCGTTCCTCCACCGAGGCTGAATATCGCAGCTTTTAGGCCCAAATCCCCAAAGTCTAGAACCCTCAAACACTAATCGTGATTTGGGCAAGTATGAATTTTTCAATCTGTATTGCGAGGAGTCCATGATGATAAAAATGAAAGCTTAAATCCACTATTACGAAGAATGGAGACTAGGCTTTTGAGGAGTTTTGAGAATGATAAATTATTTTTTCACAATTATTTCTCAAGTAAATCTTGAAACTTGAACAAAAATGGTGAAAATTGATGTTTTTATTAATTTCATGAAGCATCCAAGCTCCAAGGTGGAAAAAATGAGGTTTGTCCCTCCAATGCTGCCTCCTTCAATTTTAATGGCAGGGACAAAAATTGTCCAAAAAGTATCTGTTTGATGACTAATATTGTCAAGTTAAAAAAATTTAAGGACTAAAACTAAATAAGTGGTTAAGTATAGGGACCAAAATGATAATTCTTCGAAATTTGCTCTTGGTAAAGCAAATTAAGTTTCATCTTCATCTCCAGTACTGTAGTAAGTTCTCTCCTTAACAACTTTGTCCTCCGTCAAGCTTCCATGGCAATAATCATTCTCTGCGTTATCTTCTCCATCATCTCCATTCAACTGCTCGCGCGGAAACTGCAGCAGAAGCAGGGGAAGAAAACGTACCATCCAATTGGCGGCACCGTATTCCATCAGCTCGTCAACTTCAATAGGCTGCACGATTACATGACTGATCTTGCTGGGAAGCACAAGACTTACAGATTGATCGGCCCTTTTCGGAGTGAGGTTTATACCTCGGATCCGGCTAATGTTGAGTATATGCTGAAAACGAACTTTGAGAATTATGGCAAGGTATGTAGGGAGGGGCTGCTGTTAATTTCTTGAAATTTATTTTTTATTGTCGTAGTATGTGGAAAATAATGGTGCTAATTCTTGAAGTTTTTCCAGTACAGATGGTGAACTCCAGTTAATAAAACAGAACTAAAAAGAAAATTAAAAAGATTTAAGATCAAAATGTTATTCTAAAAAGTCAAAATACGAAAACGTCAAATGGCCTGAGTTACGAGACTAAAAAAGCATTTAATCCAAGAATTTAATGCATATAAAAAACTCTTCTTGAAAAAGAATTCAGAAAAGAGGACTTTGTTTGTTGAGAGCTAATTAGGTTGCAGTATATGTGAAGTAGGTGATTTTCTAAGCATTTTTTAAAGGAATCCTCCATATTGACTGATTGCAATAGCTTGAAACTTTTGTAGTTAATGATCTTGGCAGGGATGGTACAACTATAGCATTCTAAAGGATCTGTTAGGTGATGGAATTTTCACAGTTGATGGTGAGAAGTGGAGGGAGCAGAGAAAAGTGTCGAGCTATGAGTTCTCGACAAGGGTATTGAGGGATTTTAGTAGTGTGATTTTCAGAGATAATGTCGTAAAGCTTACCAGAATAGTGTCTGAAGCTGCAATCTCCAATGAGCCAATGGATATCCAAGTGAGTTTCTCCAGCTTCTTCAGACAAAATTTTCCCATCATCTTAGGGAGGAGACTGATAATAATGCAATGCAGGACCTTTTCATGAAGGCGACTTTAGATTCGATATTCAGAGTTGCATTTGGAGTTGATTTAGACACTATGTGTGGTTCGAACGAAGAAGGTGCAAAATTTAGCAATGCTTTTGATGATGCGAGTGCATTGACTCTGTGGAGGTACGTGGATATTCTGTGGAAGATAAAGAGAACTTTCGGTATTGGTTCAGAAGCAAAATTGAAGAAAACTCTCAGAGTGATTGATGAATTTGTGTACAAGTTGATCTCTAGTAAAAGTGAAAAAATGCATGAGTCGCCGGATGATTCAACTGTAGGTGAATTTCCTAACAACTTCCTTTTTTGACAGCTAAATGTAGACGATGGCTTAGCCTTTTCTTCCTTTTTTTTTTTTGGGTGTGTCTGCCAGCTCCAGTTGAAAAAAGAAGACATCTTGTCAAGGTTTTTGCAGTTCCAAGAGACAGATCCTAAGTACCTGAGAGATATCATATTGAATTTCATAATTGCTGGGAAGGACACAACAGCAACAACTATTTCCTGGTTTATTTACATGCTCTGCAAGCATCCTCTTGTACAGGACAAAGTGGCAAAAGAGATAAAAGATGTGACAGACTCAAAAGAGGTGGTAAGTATTTCAGAGTTTGCTGCTAGCGTGAGTGAAGAAAATCTGGAGAAGATGCATTACCTTCACGCTGCGTTGACCGAGACCCTGAGGCTCTATCCAGCTGTGCCAGTGGTAAGCAAGAGTTTTTGTTCGCATGCTATTATGGGACAACTATTATAAAGAACAAAAATATGTCGTACAAATTTTTCAGACGAATTCCTGATATTGCAATGACTCTTATCAGAAAATGTCTTGAACAAGGTTCGCTATGTGTTCATTCTTCATATAAATGCTGTGGACTAGTTACTTTTGAACTTCGGCTCTCAACAGACAACTGAACTCAGTTAAATAAAATGATTCAGTGTTTGGCTTGTACAGAGGCATACATGTGACTGGTTGTTCCCTAATGGAGGACTTCAAGAGTAACTGCACACCGTTCTGACACTTATTTTCGTTTATTAACTCTTTCTGTCTATTTTCCATGATTCAGAAATCATCTAAACGAGGTGCTTGGTGATGACTGATTCCCTATTTCACATGAAAATGATCTTCACAATAAAGCTGTTATAGGCGTGTTTGAACCTTTTTGCTCGGTAGGAACAGTTGAAGACTGGTCAGATTGTAAGTCTGATGCTGGCTGTTATCTGTGGCTTCAATAGCAATAGGTCTTGAGTAAGTCTGGTTACTAGTTTAGCCCTGTCAAGGCCTCAGTCAAGAAAAATTCAACCTACATGATCATGTTAATTTTCTTTGAAATTATTCATGTCCTCAACTTTTCAGGTGTTTTCCAGCATAGCAGATAAGATTCTTGCATTATTTTCCATCAGATGCTAATCCATAATTATGAATGTCCTTATGTCATAAATAGGATGCAAAAGTATGCTTGTCTGATGACACAATGCCAGATGGATACAGTGTGAATAAAGGCGATATGGTGGCTTATCAACCGTATGCAATGGGAAGGATGAGATTCATATGGGGTGACGACGCAGAGGACTTCAGACCAGAAAGATGGATCGATGAGAATGGCTGCTTCCAGCAGGAGAGCCCCTACAAATTTACAGCTTTCCAGGTTAGATGGAACATATCAGAGTATAACCTCATTATTCCAGGATTGCTCATGCTATAGTTCTTTAAACTTTGGTTTTAACATGTGAAATGGTACTCTGCCTGATCCCTATTCACCATTTGAAGGTTGAAAAATGCCTTAGAATAAAAATTCTTGCTGAACCATATTCCTGTAACAAATTTCTCAGAGTTTTTTCACATAATAAAATGAGCTTAAGGCTCTTGTTATAAATAAGATTGTAATTACTGATTTTTACCTCCTCCCTTCTGGAAATCATAGAATCTTATCTTAGAAACTGGGGATTAGACACAAAGTAATGATGCCCTTAAGTTTTAAAAATGGAATATTAACATCCCATCACTCAAAGAAACACATATTTTAACTTGAGTTCTTGTGATGAACAGGCCGGGCCTCGGATTTGTTTGGGAAAGGAATTTGCTTACAGGCAGATGAAGATCTTCTCAGCTGTTCTGCTGAGATTCTTTGTCTTTAAATTAAGTCATGAGGGGCAAACGGTGAAGTACAGAACAATGATCAATCTTCACATTGATGGGGGGCTCAGCGTTCGTGCCTTCCACAGATCAGATATGAAGTCGACGTGAACTCATACTGGATTCATCTCTGTTTTGGAGGCTGGAAACGTTGTTGCTCGTGACTATTTCTGAGTTCCAATAATGTATCATGGTCTTATCCATGATGTAATCCATCATTTCACTATTTCAAGTGCGTTGTTGTAAAATGTAATGAACAGAAAAGTTTGCCATGAACACAAAAGGTCTACAATCTAATACGATACCCCTCTTAAGACACATTCTTTTATCACAATTTCTCAATTTGAAACAATTCTGGTATTCCTTATGACAGTATTTCATGATACAATTCAAGAATTCAGCACTTTATGTTACGTCAACATTATATTTTCATTAATATTTCATAACTCTACTTAAGCAATACCAAAATGGGTGGCAGCGATTGGATTTGAATGATAACAATAAAAACTTCTGGGCAGAAATTGGATCAACTAAAAAAAGGAATTAAACAGTAATGATAAGCAACATCCTGAAGGCAACCATACCATATTTTTTGAAAAGTTTACAATGCATATAACAAAACATCCTAAACTATAAACAAGTGGGCAACATGAATGGAAGTGCACTTGAAAAGGTCGATTGGCTTTTGTTCAGACAAGGCACTGGACCCAAATCCTCAGAGTATAACCAGGGGTAACAGGTAGAAAGCATTAGTATGTTACTGAATATAACCCCACCTTTCCGATATTTTATTTCCGTGTGTAGGGAAGAGCCATCAAATATATTGCATCGGCACTGGATATAGCTTCCCAGGAAAATGCCCCTACAGAGGCTAAAATAACCATGTCTGTGTTTGACTAACTAGAAGAATGGCGACGTAGTCACAGGTGGAGGAAGCTGAACCCCAGGCCTTGATGCCCATCCTTTACGTTTCCTGTAGGCATCAACTGCTTGTAATCGAAGCCTTTCTTGTGAAGCATCCTGGGTTTTCTTGAACGCCTTCATTATAACCGAAAACAATAGATTAATATCAGCAGTAGCTCAATCTCTGCATGCATCAATCTTATGGTAAAAGTTAAAGATGAAAACCTTAGGAACGGCAATTAACTTAGGCGGCGCCTCAACAACATCTCCAAATTTTATTTGTTCATGGCCTGGAAAATCATCATCCTCATCTGTCCTGGGCTTTTTGTGTTTCTTCTTTCTTGCTTCCAGGCGCCTGCAAAAGTTTCAAAACAAATCATACCTGGGGTCTAAGATGCCATCCATTATGAAACAGATGGCCCGTTATTAGTTCCTAAAAAAAAAACAGTCCTCAACGTAGCACATATGCACAGTTTTCACAACCAAAAGAGAGAAAACAAAAAGATAACTAGAATTTACATAACTTAAGAACCTTTTCCAGAGGTAAGAATATCAAGAAAAAAAGCAACAAGCTTACTGTTTTTTACGCTCTTTTCTTTGAGAACCAGCACCACCTGGTGCACCCACTGTCTCAAATCGGAGGTCATCTGCTTTTTTATTTTTCCTCTTCTTTTTCTTCTTCTTCTCATGCATATTATTTTGAGGGACATCATTGTCGTTTTTCATAGGTTGTGCCATCAAACTCTGATCAGTTCTTTTTCTTTTCATCCCTGTAGTCATAGAATCAGTTCCTTCCCCTGAATGAATTCCCTAGACACAAATAATAGTAAAGTTTACAAGCAATAACACAACAAAACTGTAAATGACTAGCTTCATGGAGTTATCAGTTCATATAAACAAATATATGTAGATTGCAAAGGTGTTTTACACTCCTAGCTAACTGCTGCCACCAAAATAGGAGCAATAATTGGACAAATCCCTTCACACAGCTCATTTCTCTTGAAACAGGGGACATAATGAAAAAAAGGTTACAGTCTGGTATTGTCACATGCTAGATATAGCTCCAGTGTTGGCTAAGAAGAATAATTGGACAACCAGGGATGCTGTGGGATGACAATAATCTTTTGACACAGAACATTATGAGTGAAAAGCAACAGAGGACTTACAAGAAAACAGCTTCCTTAGTATCCCATTGCTTCAATAATCCATGCACCTCAATGAGCTATATTTAGCATCATATTTTCATGCGCAAGCAATCAACATCCAGAATAGAAACACCATCTCATGGACTCGGACCGGAAAAAAGCAATTTGATTTGGAATCCCCAATCTTGCGCTCGGAATGCTAAAAAAGTCTAACCAATTGAGATGACATATCTGGTCTTTTCGCTTATTATCCATCTTATTGTTAGTTACAATCCCAACAAACATTCTTCTATAGGATAGCATTCCAACAAATAGACACTAGCCAATCAAGTTTCATGAAATGTCAATTCTATTTACTGATTTACTAGGATTTTCAAGTAGAAATTCAAATTCCATCAAAAACATTCAACCCTCCCTACCATTGCCAAGACCCAGTCAAGAATGGATTTTGCAGAATAACAATTTGTGACTCCAAATTCATGTCCATAACAAATACCACAGTTGTATTTCTCTCAGAGGACAAACGAGAAACATTAACAATCAAGCTGGCCTCACCTTATCAACCGCATTCCCTGTACTTTTCTTTGGACCATTACTCGGTTGTCTCACAGCTCCTGAAAACAACAGTTGAGTTTAAGATTTCATACCAAAAACAAAACAAACAAATTAACCAAAGAAAAAAGAAGAAGAAGAAGAACACAGAATAGATTAATAATAAGTAACTCCATTAGTAACTCTACAAAGCTTCCAACCTAACAAGTGAAAACAAGAAGCAAGCAGAAGGAAAGAGCGCCAAACACAACAACTCTCCCTACTCGCAATTTCAAAAAGAATTAAAGCAGATAATAACCGATGCAGAGACCCCAGAAATTCCAATTAATACATATCTTTAACAGGCCCACATGAATATACACATACACATATGATTCCAAGAATGTGAAGTATAAAGAACGGCGGAGCAGGGAACACCTGCCAAAGACATGATTTTACGAAGTTTGGAGGGGACAGCATCAACCGAAGAGGGATCGGGTGGCGGCGGTAGTCTACTGCTCCCTCCATGCGCCGCTCTATAATTCTTCTCTCTTCTCCTTATCCCCTTCCCCCCCATCTTTTCACCTCCAGTGCGTGCCTGTGACTATCTCTGTGTGTATGTCTCTGTGTGTGTGTGTGTGTGTGTGTGTGTGAGAGAGAGAGAGAGAGAGAGAGAGAAACCCTAACAAAGTTTTGGTACTCTATTGAACCCTGGGAACAAACATAATTTCTTAATTTGAATAGTCAATTCTAAATAATGAGTTTAAAACAGGTTGTGGCCGATAATTAATTGAGATAATTACAACTCCATCCCTTAAGAATGGTATATTTACATAAATTATTTTTAATTTTTGAAAAATTATACATATACCCATAAAAAAATATTAATATTATTACTGCAAATCACTCTTTTTTTTTTTAAATTACAAATACACCACTAAAAATATCGACATTACACAAACTACTCCTATTTTCTATTATCAAAAATGGTCTTGTAATTACAAAAAAATAATGGTCAAGATAAATAGACTATAAATTAGGGGTGTTAATATATAATTAACCCTTTAATATACATATATATACAAAATAAAATTTTTCATTAAGATATTTGAAATTTTCAATTTTTTTTGGTCATCAAATAGTTTAATTGGAGCTATAAATTAAATATAATAAATCTCATAGCAAAACTTGAAAATCAAAAGTGTGTAAGAGAAAAGCTAGAGACATAAATTGCTATTTTTCTGAAAAAATTCCCATAATTAATTACACTTGAAACTTTAGCCATTAAAATAAACGATAATTACATAATTGTTTAATATATCAATAAACTAAACAAATATCAGTCTGATCAATACATCAATATAATATAAAATAACCTACAGATCCAGTAAAATTTGAGCCCATAACCTTAATTTTATTTATAGGATCCCAAACCTTAATCACTAACTAAGACATTATTCATCCATCGGAACAATTTTAAGTAGTCGATGCTGCAAGGATGGACCTGATGCGAGTTTTGTACGGTTAATAGGGCATACGAGGGGCGACTACTGTAGCAATTCTTCTTAATCGCGGTCACAAGATTAAAATCACTGTTATTAAATATTCAAATTGAGTCATTGTCGTCGCTTAAAATGTGAGTCATCATTGTAACCCCAATAGGCCAAAACGACTTCTTATAATCAAGTTATGAATCTACTGCTGTATACAGATATAAGTAAAAATATTTCTGAAATTGTTGGTAGTTAAATCCACACATCGATCTTGAATTATTTTCATATATGTTGTACGGATATACGGACATATACACCTGACATTTGTTACAAATCTTTAAACTGTTTAAAAAAAATTGCATTTTTAGTATCATATTTTAGGATAATTTGCAATCTAGTACCATATTTTTCGAAATAGCTTGAAATAGTATTACAACATAGGCTCTATTTGCATTTTTTGATGTTGTAGGTAGATTAATGATGGCAAGACCAAAAAAATTGTATATGTGATCGATGGAAGTCTAAAAAGGTCACACACAAATCTTTAACAAAATTGGAGAATATACACCAATTTTGCAAAATATTCTAAATTGTGGTAGCAATATTGCAAAGTATCTTAAATTGCGTACCAAAAATATAATTTATTTTAATTTTTTGCCCGCCCTTGCTACATAACTTAATGGCACGTGCAAGACATGTAGAGCCTATTTCTTTGTACCATTTCAAGTAATTTCACAAAATATGGTACTAATATTGCAAAATATTCTAAATTATGGTACCAATATTGCAAAATACCTCAATTTTGGTACCAAAAATATAATTTTTTTAATTTAATTTAGGAAAAAATATTTTTTTAGTCCGTTAGGTATGTCCAATTTTAGTTTTAGTCCTATAAGTATGTCCATTTTTTATTAACTCCAGTAACTTACAAAATTGATTAGTTTTAGTCTTCCAGTCGATTCGATTTATAATTTGCACCGAAAAAGTGACATGACATGGCACCTAGATGTGTTTTAATTGATTTATAATCCTATGTGGCTAAAATTATGATGTGGAAGACAAGTTGGTCATCTTTTGGAGGGAAGAAAGGTGACTTTTCTTCTCTCTAAACTTACACAAAAGATGGTCAACTTGTCTTCTACATCATAATTTTAGCCACATACGATTATAAATCAACAAAAACGCATCTAGGAGTCATGCCATGTCATTTTTCTGGCGCAAATTATAAATCCAATCGACCGGAGGACTAAAACTAATCAATTTTGCAAGTTACTGGAGTTAATAAAAAATTGTCATACTTATAGGACTAAAACTAAAATTGGGCATACTTAACGAACTAAAACTAAAATTGGGTATACTTAACGGACTAAAACTAAAATTGGGCAACGGACTAAAACAATATTTTTTCCTTTAATTTATGAATTATTTTTTAGTTTCTAAAAATAAATGAAGAGGAAACATTTATTTATGTAATTACATTAAGTCTTAATTCAAATTTAATTTGAATTTTTGAACAATATTTAAACATAATTTATTTGTTTTGCCAAAAAAAAAAAGAAAAAAGATTTTACAATTTCCCCCATCCTTCCTTCAGACAGCAATGTTACAGGACAACTCACCATTAATATAAAACGATATTACCCGTCACACACTGCTTCTGCTTGACTTTCATAAACAAATCTCTCAAGCATTCCTTCAAGATTTACAATCAACCGTCTTCAATACAATCATGGCAGCACCCAGAGCCATGGCGCTCTGCCTGATTGAGGTGGCGCTGCTCATCTATGCGGCGGCCGCAGCGACGTCTTACAGCAACCACACGGTGGGGGGAGATGCCGGCTGGTTCTTCAACTCCACCACCAATAAGACTTCTGCTGACTATAATGCTTGGGCTGCCAACCAGACCTTCAATCTTGGAGACTATCTGAGTAAGTTGGTGATGACCACGAGATGATTTCGGAGTTTAATCTGATCTCTTCTGTTCGGTGTTCTTCGCCTTTTTATGTTTATTTTGGATTTTATGAGTTGGGATTTCTTTGTTTGTTGTCTTCTCTTGGTGCTTGCTTGTGTGGTGTTTGTAGAAATGCTTGACTGTTAGTAGATTTAGAGGTCCGCCAAATTTTCTTGGTTATAGATTTGAATTTTATGCTCATTCCTGTTTACAGATTCTTTGCTTCGATGTTATTGGTCTGGATTGTTCAATTAGATTGTAGCAAAATATATGTTTCACTTTCTGCCAAAATCATAGACAGTGATAGCAGAATTCAAGTAACAAGAAATCATTAGTTAGGATTACCTGAGTTTTAGGGCCCATCACATTCACAGACCTGTTGCTATTGCTTCTGTGTGGATCAAATTTAGAAAATGGGAAATCAAGATTACGATTAACACTTCGATAGCTTTTATTTTCTTGATGTCTTGATCATTTGCGACTAACAATGCATAAACATAGAGCTTTTGCATTGTTGAAAGGCCTACAGGACCGACGTTGTTGCCTGCATTGGCTTGTTTACTGAAGTTGCTTAGACTTGGGGCAAGGAATAAAGGTTGTTGATCCGAAAGAATTTATTGCTCTTGACCTAGAAAAGTGCAAATCCGACATTTAATTCAGATTTCAATGTGCTATCACTATAAAAGTAACACTTTATTCACGAGGATTACAAGGGATCACATCTACAAAATTCATTCTGAAAACATGCGAGAAACTTAGAGTTGCATGGTTGCATTTGATTACTGATATAGAGGTTTGGGATCTGATAATCTGGTTATTGGACTGTTGAAATTAGAGTTTGTGACAAATTTGCTAGAAGTTGAATATACGTGAGAATTTTCAATTTCCAATGTGAATTCAACAAGGAATGTTCGATTTAATTACCAATGAGGTATGGCCTAGATCATGGGTTTGAGACCCATTAGAGTATGTGTTTTATCTAGTGCGATCATAGGTCGTGATTAATTAATATATGTTATTAGTTACTCAATGATTATTGTTGATTATTACAATTGTTAAATAGTGCTATTGATGTATGCATCAGTCACTCACACAGGAAAAGAAAAGAGCTTGTGGTTTGATTTTGCCTTCACCAAGAAAAAATGCTTGAAGTGAAAACAGATGATAGACTGGCTGATTCTGTGTTCTTCTCTGGTAGCTACCCTTTAACTTCTCGTCGTTCTCTGTCTTTTTGCAGTTTTTAACACAAACACGAATCAAACCGTGATCCAGACCTACAACACAACGACTTACAATAGCTGCAGCATGGACGACTCATTAGACACCGATACATTTCAGTATGATGGGGGCAACAATGAATTTGGGAGCGCTGTGGTTATATCCGTACCCTTGACCATCGAGGGGACACAATACTACTTCTCGGATGCTGATGATGGTAAACAATGCCAACACGGAATGGCCTTTGAGATCAAGGTGACCCACGGGCTCGGCCTCCCCCCAAGCCTTAACCAACCACCACCTCCACCGTATGTTCCGCCACCAGAACCAGCAGACCAGGCACAAACGCCACCAATCACGGTTGTGACTAGTCCTCCAAGTGGTGGGATGAGGACTAGTGCTAACTTCAGTTGGTTGCTTTTGGTTCTTGTTTTAGTCTCATTCTTGGCATGATGAAACGAGTAAACTCTTCGGGTGTGACAACACCAAATGATCGGAAATTAAGTCAAATGACCCTATGATTCCAAATATATGATTTTTTCTTTTTTTTTTTTTTTTGGAGAGTTGAAATTTTGGGATCTTGAAATAATAACTTTTTTGTTGTTTGAATATACTCACATGACAAGAAAAAGTGATGAACTTTGCATTGTATTGAAGGATAGACAAGATATTGATCATGTACTTCTTTTTTTTTTTGGCAGTGATTTAAGAGATTAATTTGATATCTTGTGCTTTTTGTGGCTCATCTACTCAGAAAGATGATTCATTTTATAATTATTATATTGATAGTGTTAAATAAGAAGTTTATTGTTGTTAAACATTAATTAGGTTTAGTTAAACATTTTGTTAAATAATTGTTAAACATTTTGTAATTATCCCTTATTTCTTAAATAAAAATCACCTTTTTAATTAATCAATTAGATCAATTGTTGGAAAAAGTACTGAGTTAACAATTTGTAGTGTTGTTTTGAAAATTAAATCAGATTATTTTGAAAATCAAATCAGAATAAACAAACTGTTTGAATCCAAAATTAGCAAAGCAAACAAGTTGGAACAACAAGCAAACAATTAGATATGATATTTTACAAAAAAAAGTAAATCAGAAATTTACAAGAGAGTTGTATCGTAATAACTTTCACTTTATGTTAAATTACCAATCGAATCACAAAATTTTATTTGTTTGTCTTGAATAAATTATACGTCTCTGTTTTCTATGTGCACCAAATAGTATCAGTATTGCACTATACCAAAGATACCTCAAAAAAATACTAAGAAACATTAAGAAACTAGAGCTGAAACTCGGATGAGAGGGAGAGCTCGAGAGCAAACCAGGAGAGAAAGAGATGATTCTTGTAGTTGTGTTGGTGTGTTTGAAGTGAGGAGTGAATCAGCCTTATATAGGCATCACCAACACCAACAATAGGAAACAAATGCATAATTTTATTCGAACATAAATTATTAGCAGAAAAGACCGATGGTTTCAAGTTTGAAATTAAAGCTATTAAGATTAAAAACGTTTGACTAGAAAAAAATTGTTCCTGATCAAATTCGGATAAATTCAAATATTTTTACTATAAAAAAATATATAATGAGACATTCACCCTCACGCTCTAATGTTGGCGCCCAAGCCCGCACATAGGGGTGGCAGATGAGTCGAGCTCGCAAGCCGGCTCAATTTTGAGCTCGACTCGAGCTCAATTGTTTCTGTTCAAGGAGCTCGCAAGCTTTTTCTATTTTTTTTTTATTTTTTTATATATACTTTTATTTTTGAATTTTTTATATATATTTAATTTTATATTAATATTTAATCAATTCTATAATAAAAAATGATCATATATTATAATTATTAATCAATATCATATATTTTATTTTGGATTATAATAAATTATAGTATTTTTATTTATACATCTAATCTTTATACATAAATAAATTTAATCAACAACTTAGTAAATTATAACATTGTTTGTAATTAAAATTATTATTTAATATGACTATATAAACTTTATGTTATATTTTAATATATATTTGTATTACATTATACTTTTTTTAAATTGACAAGTAATTCACTTATGATTTTTTATGTATTTTTTAGTTTTATATTTATATCAGGATACATACTATGTATTATGCAATCTATTTCATTATTTATAAATTTATGTCAAAATTTAGTGATTTCTATGAATTAATCTAAAAATAATGATAATGATAATAATAGTGATGGTTGAACAATTTTAATTATTTTAATTATTATTTTATTATATATAAAGAGATCAATAAATTTAATTAATAATTACGATATCTTAAAATTTAGACATCCGATTCACAACAAATTTAAATATATATAAGACCGTGTCCATTAGATCATATCGAACGGTTTGATTTAAAATCGCATGGCTTGATTCTACGATACACCGACTTGAATGATTATTTTTATGTTCCGAATAAGATATCCTGACATCCGTATATTCAATAAGTCTAACACTTTACCAAGTGTATTTTTTTATAAGTTTAATCATATATAATGGTCTGATCTGAATTCTGATGGTCCGATTAACCCATGTTGTTCAACAATGTAAGATGATAATTACATCAATATAATACTAACATTTATAAATATATAATTTTACTGCAGATTGTGAACATATATTCATCTCAATTATAAAATATTTTTATGTATTTCAATTGCATCATTCCAGATAATGGATACTTTTCTACAATTTTAAATTGTTCAATATGATTTTTTGGTATATTTTACTAATTATATTACTACTAAATTAATTAGTAGTTTATATTTATAATAATAAATTAAATTTCGTACTATTTTGGTATATTTATAACATAGTATGCATTATGCAATCTATTTTATTACTTATAAATTTATGCAAAAATTTGGTGATTCTCATGATTTAATCTAATAATAATAATAATAATTAGCTTGAGCTCATCATATAGGAATTAAACTTGAGCTCACCAAAAAAGGTCAAGCTGGACTCGAGTTCCACTCATTTACACCCCTAGTATCAGCACCTTCTAGAATTACAAGGGATAGACTCCAGATACAAAATATCAGTTTATATAGGTGATCTGACACACCCTGCGACTTGTTAACGTCACATTGAACCTTCTTTGTCGGATCTCCACTTGGAAGGTTGTAATTGTTATCGTAGATATGTCACTGATGGGTTTTCAATCCCATCCCTAATCTGAATTTTTTATACTAGTGACACATCTAATTCTTTCGTTAAAGGATTAGCCACATTGCCTGTTTTCCCACAAAATCAATGCCTATAACTTAGTCCGCCACTAATTTCCTTGTGTACTTAAGTCTAACTTGGATGTGTTGTTTGGTCTTTTGATTGCATTTGCGATTCCAAACTTTAGCTAGGTGAAAAAAGTTGGCTTAAATGGAAAGTTATAATAACAACTCATACAACCATTTAGCCTCAGTTTAGTCGTATCTAACGCACATAACTCGAAAGAAGAACGGGTTATCAAAGTCTATTTTGCAAACTTCCAGGAGACAACGCTCCCATCTGAGGTAAAAATATATTCTGAACACCCATTACTCCTGGAGTTTTTGGCTATCTAGCTAGCATCACTATATCCCTTAAAAACTGCAGAGAATCTGCCATAATGTATGGCTAGTGATATTGTGTCCTTAAGGTACCTCAGTACCCTATCCAAAACTCCCCAACAGGTTCTATTCAGACAACTAGTGTATCTAGCCAACTTTGAGACAGACAATGAAATGTCTGATCTCGTGTCATGCAAACTCCCAATAATTTTAGAATACCTTAGTTATGCTACCAATACACTACTTTCATTTGGGAATAAAGCCACAGAAGGATAGTATGGTGTCTTTGCAATTCTATTGTTCTGATAGCCAAATTTCTCAATTATCTTCTCAACATAATGAGACTGAGAAATAGTTATTCCATCAGTTGAACGAATCAATTTGATGCTAAGAATTACATTAGCCTCATCCATATCCTTCATTTCAAACTTATTTTTTAGAAATGACTTTGTTTCGGTGATAATATCTAAACAAAATCCTATTAGTAGAATGTCATCAACATACATGCACAAAATATAATATTATCCTCTTTAACTTTATGGTAAACACACTTATCATTCTCATTAAGGAATCTGGTGTTCACTTCTTTGAAAGTCTCTTAAGTAATACCTCTGTCACCTCTCTCCCTCATGATTTTCTATTCCAATTTCCTCAAATTCATCAAGATGTCATCCTTAACCTCTGTCAACCACCTTCCCAAGATGATATCAAAGAGGTTGTCTTTTCTATTAATAAAGACAATGTAGCTGGGCCTGATGGATTCTCTTCAGCATTCTTTCAAGAGTGTTGGAATACTATCGCAGAGGATGTCAATGTAGCTATCATGAATTTTTTTAGGGGCACCCCTATGCCCAGAAGCTTCTCTGCTACATCTATCAGTCTTATACCTAAGAATGACTCACCCTAATCCTGGTTCGAGTTCAGACCTGTCTCCCTCTGCAATGTTACCAATAAGATCTTGTCCAAGCTTCTTTACACTAAAATCTCCCAAGCTCTTCCTGATCTCATTTCTCCATCTCAGAGTGGTTTTGTGCCTGGTAGGCTCATTGCCGACAATATCCTTCTAGCCCAAGAAATGACACATCATCTTGACATGAGTCATAGCAAAGGGAATCTTATTTTAAAATTGGATATGTCTAAGGCTTATGACAGGGTGAACTGAAAATTTCTCTATGTGATTCTTGAGAAGATGGGTTTCTCTACCAGATTTATTGTCCTCATCAAGCACGCTATTGAACATTGCTGGTTTACCATTCTAGTTAATGGAGAACCATCTGGTTTCTTCAAATCATCTCAAGGCCTTAGACAAGGTGATCCAATTTCTCCTGCTTTATTCATCCTTGCTGCAGAGGCTCTTTCCAGAGGGCTTAATCACCTTTTCTCTCAGAATCCTGATATGTTCTATTAGACGAGCTGTAAAACTAGAGTCTCTCACCTAGCCTATGCGGATGACATCATCATTTTCACCAGATGTGAAGAACACTCTCTGACCAAACTGATGCAATTCCTGGAGCTATATGAGGACCAATCTGGCCAAAAAATCAATCATTCCAAGAGCTTCTTTATCCCTAGTAAGAAGGCCAACAACATTGCCCACAGAATCAAATCCATTAGTGGCTTCAACCTCAAGTGTCTTCCTATCACCTATCTTGGAGCTCCACTGCATAAAGGTCATAAGAAGAAAATTCTTTTTGAACCCCTTATTGACAAAATCAAAAACAAGATCATTGGATGAGAGTATATTCATCTTTCACAAGGGGGCAGGCTTCAACTTATTAAAAGTGTCCTGTCCTCTATGCTTGTATATCTTCTTCAAGTTTTGAGTCCTTCTATTGGCACTCTGCAGAAAATCGAACAACTGTTTGCCAAATACTTTTAGGGATCCACTACTGACCACAGGAAAATTCATTGGACTAAATGGGCTTTCATATGCTATCCTTGTGAAGAAGGGGGCTTGGGTATCAGAAATATTAGGGATACCGTCACAGCCTTTACCCATAAACTCTGCTGGCGGCTGAGACAAAACAATTCTCTATGGGCCAGCTTTACTATCAGTAGATATTGTAAAAAGTCTACTCCTAGCTCTACTAAAGCTAAACCGAAGGACTCTAATATTTGGAGAAGAATTTGTAGCATTAAATCTATCTCTCAGGAGAACATTTTTTGGAGCCTTGGAGCTGGTAATGTATCTTTCTGGTATGATTGTTGGCTCCCTGCTGGCACCCTTCGTTCCCTCATACAATCCAACAGAGCATCCAATGCCCTGGTCAATAACTTCTGGAGCAACCACACATGGGATATTGGTAAATTGAAGGAGGCTGTTCCTCAGCATATCATAGAGCTTATTTTGCAGATCCCCATTAATCCTCAGCACCAAGATTTTATGCATTGGAAACCATCCCCCACGGTTCCTTTTCTACCAAATCAGCTCAGGATATTAGTAGAGATCACAAACCTTCCCTTCCCATCTTAAAAAATCTCTGGTCTCCCCTTGTCAGGCCTACTATTTCTATCTTCATTTGGAAAGTCCTCCATAACTGGATACCAGTCGACAGCAGACTCAAACAAAAGGGCATCTCTCTAGCCTCTAGATGTGTTTGCTGTTTGAAGGAGGAGGAGACTATCCCTCACCTTTTCCTTCATAACAAGGTTTCCCTTGAAGTCTGGAGCTTCTTTGCCTCCAAATTTCAACTCAATATTCCAGTCATGAACAATTTTTTCATGATCCTTCAAGCCTGGAGAAGTAATATTTCTAATCAGCTTCACATCAGAGATATTCTTCCCCCGCTGATCATGTGGTACACTTGGACTTGTAGGAATGCTGCCATATTTGAGGGGGCTCCTTTCAAAGCTAATCGTATTATCTCTCAAACCCTCAATTATCTTCATCTTCTTGGTAAAACCAACCTCATGAGAGCTATACACTGGAAAGGGGACAGATCTGTTGCCTCTCTTTTTAAAATTTCACTTCCCCCTTAGAACACATCATCCAGAATCTCTACTGTTAAGTGGATTAAGCCCGATAGGGGATGGTTCAAATTGAACACGGATGGGGCCTCAAAAGGTAATCCAGGCATTGTAGGAGCAGGCGGTATCATCAGAAATCATCTAGGTCAGACCGTCTTTGCATTCCAAGAACATCTTGGCCTCATGTCCAACACAGCAGCAGAACTAAATGCTATATATAGAGGTGTTAAATTGTGCATTGATAACAATATTAGGAAAATTTGAGTGGAAACAGATGCCAACATTGCCATCAAGCTTATTTTCTCTCCCCAGGGCCATGACACCTTCAAAACTTGCTGCAACAAATTAGAGAGCTTCTATCCCAAACTGAGTTCAAGATATCACACATCTTTAGAGAGGGTAACCAAGTGGCCGATTATTTTGCTAACCAAGCCTGTTTCAGCGAACGTCTCACCATTTTATCCCCTGATAATATCACTGGTATTCCTAAAGGTTTGATTAGACTTGACGCCTACTCCTTGCCTGCTATTAGAATCAGAAGTACTAATATATTTAATTTCAGTTGAAATATCTTTTCATGAAATTAGGGGTACTTCATTACTGACTATTTCTTCGCTGATACTTGTTGTCCTATCTGCGCTTTTCTGTGTAGTTTTTGTGATTGCCCCCATATGGGTTCCTTGGAGGTTACTCTTCCATATGGTTGATGTTGGGACCAATATTTCCCTGGTTACCTTTTGGTTTTGTCACTTCTACTGATCTCCTTTATCTAGTTGTTTGTTGTTATATCTTTTGCAGGTCTTATAAACTCCTCTCACAGGTTCAAAGGCTGACAACCATACAAACATGATCTCCACGTTAGTACTTATGTTCATTATTTATCCTTTTGGAACATTACACACACTTTGGCTTGGCCTTTTTGTACAGATTTATTTGCAGGTGCTGTGCGATCTACGACGTGGTGGGATAACAAAAATCTTTTTGACTCGTCATAATTTTGTTTACGACACCTGTTCGGGTCTTTTGCTGTAAGGGAGTAGTACTCCTTGTGTATTGTTGCTCTATTTGTAAGGGAGTAGTACTCCTTGTTTATGGCTTTACTAGAAATTCTAGGGAGGTAGCCCTCCCCATTGTAACTACTTTGTGCATTTTAATATAGAAGGATTGGGGACTTCGAAAAGCTCCCCCACCTCTAAGTGGTTTTTGTTAAAAAAAAAAAAAAGAATAGTTTTGTCAAACTTTTCATGCCATTATTTGGGTGCTTGTTTAAGTCCATAGAGAGACTTAACAAGTTTACAAACTTTGTGCTTGTTACCATGAGTTACAAATCCCTCAGGCTGATTTATGTATATTTCTTCCTCTAGTTCACCATTCAAGATGGTTTTTTTCACATCTATATGGTGAATCAGAAGATAATATACCGAAGCAAGTGCTATAAGCATCCGAATAGTAGTCGACCAAGCTACTGGAGAATAGATATCGAAATAGTCTATTCTCTCTTTTTGTTTAAAACTCTTGGCTACCAATCTAACCTTAACCTTATCGACGGTCCCATCAAGTTTCAGTTTCTTATTAAAGATCCACTTACACTAATTGTAGTACACCTTGGAGGGAGATCGACTACACCCACATCCCGTTAGAGACAATGGGCTCCATCTCACTTTTGGGAGCTTCCTTCCACTGCTTGACTTCAAGAGAAGTCATAGCATCTTTAAAGGTTGCCGGGATCGTCCTCGATGTTGTAAGTGACAAAGTCACTTCCAAAATCTTTGATAACTCTAACTCTCTTACTCCGTCTAGGTTCATCTACCTTCTCATGAGTCAGATTAATACTACTAGGATTAACCTCACATTTGTCATCTTTTCCACTTGTTCAAAAATAGAAGTGGAGGCAAGTGAATCATCCAGAGAAACTCTTTGAGGTATTCATATTTTTAAAGGAAATACATTTTTTAAGAAAGTAGCATCACAAAGTTAGATTATTGTGTTGACCTCAATGCTTAAATTTTTAATTTAGTAATCAGAAATCTAAAAGCATAGCTTGTCTTCACATAGCCCAAGAACACAACATCAATAGTTTTAGGACCCAATTTTTTTCTCTTGTGTTTTAGGACCAACACTTTTGCTAGGCAACCCCAGACTCGATAGTATTTGAGGCTTGACTTCCTTACTTTTCATAATTCGAAATGAGCACGTGTATTGTGCTTCAAATGGACTCTATTAAGAATTTGGCAAGCTATACTCAATGCCTCTCCCCACAAAAGTTTAAAACCCGAAGTTTAATAAAAAGCTGTTAATCATGTCTTTGAACTATGTTTTTGTTCAACTATTCAATTAGATGAAGACAAATATAGAGAAGTTTCTTCATGAATTGTGCTAAAACATTGGCAATATTCGTTGAATGTACTTGAGTCATATACACCTCCTCTATCAAACCTTAACTGTTTAAGTTTCTTACCAGTTCTGCTTTGTATTGAAACAAAATAATTTTTCAGGCTTCATTTTTGTTTCTAATGAGAAAGACATAACAATATCTACTATAATGCCTATAAAGATATAAAATATTTCTTATGGTCCCTATTTACAATTTCATTGAGCTCACTAATATCAATGTGAACTAAATTAGGAAAAAATATATTTTTAGTTCGTTAAGTATGCCCAATTTTAGTTTTAGTCCTATAAGTATGCCCATCTTTTATTAACTCTAGTAACTAGTAAAATTGATTATATTTAGTCATCCGATGGATTGGATTTATAATTTATGCCGAAAAAGTGATATGGCTGGAAACCTAGATGCGTTTTTGTTGATTTATAATCCTATGTGGCTAAAATCATGAGGTGGAAGACAAGTTAACCATCTTTTGGATGGAAAAAAGGTGACTTTTCCCTTCAAAATACTTTTCCTAACCAACAAAATATATTTTCTTCTCTTCATGCTTGCACAAACCCATTTTTCTTCTTTATCTCTCGGTTCCAATGTCTTCTTCCATGGAATGATCACTTTTTTGTTACTGCGGAAAGAAAGCAATGGTTCAGACTTCTTGGACTAATCAAAATCCAAGAAGGAGGTTCAATTCCTATTAAGATTACAAAGTAATAAGCTCACTTTTTTACCTAATCAATTTTTTTTTAACTTTGTAAATGAATTTAGTTTTGTACAGAGAAGGGTCTACCCAGTTAGCATACAAGCCACGTATGCAAGCCATGTACTCTCCCATGTGGCATGACACGTGGTTAATTGACCGAAAATTGGACCAACTAGTTTGCACGTTGGCAAGTTCGAAGTAAATTTAAAATTTTGGCCAAAAAAAAAAGTAGAAAACCCTCAAACGGACTAAATCTAACCAATTTTGCTAGTTACTGGAGTTAATAAAAAATGGGTATACTTATAGGATTAAAATTAAAATTGGACACACTTAACGGACTAAAAAAATATTTTTCCCACTAAATTAAGTATTTTCGAATCCTTTTCTACTGATTGATAGGGTTTCCTAATTTGTTTAGCTCCAACACAAATTTGACATTTGTGACTTCATTTAATATTATAACTAGGTATTAAATCAAGACTCACCCTACATTTGATTGAACCTAAATTTAAATAACCTAATCTAGAATATTCAACAGTAATGATAACAGAATCAGAAACATCAATTTTATTACTTCAACACGAACTTTAAACAACCCATCTGATAAACATTTGCCACCAAAAATACCAAACTATTGAATTACATCTTTATTGAATTTGAAGGTAAGTTCACAACATTCACTAACTATTACAGAACTGCTAATAATATTTCTCCTAAATAGTAGATATATGGTAACTCTTTTCAAAGATCAAATGCGCCTTGAAGGAAACTTCAAATCTATGTTTCCTATCCCAAGTACTTCAGTTGTACTGGAATTCCCCATACTTATTACCCTTCCATTGATGGTACGATAAGACACAAAGTGATTTATTAGAACAAACATGCACATTTGCTCCAGTAGAATCAACCAATCAAAAGGTTCATAGATAGTTAGGAGTTTGAGTTGTACAGAAACATACCATTCAATTGCTTTTGAGGTACTAGCAACTCTAGAACCCCCCACAACCATTTTGACTGCTGCCTACCCAGTCTAGGCCTTTTTAGAAGGACGATATTTGGTCTAGTGTCCAACCTGCCCACAGTTCTAATAAGGTTTGTTTGCTTTTGGTTTCTTATTTTTTATGGCCTTGCCTTTATTGATAGTTTTTTAATTCTTACATTATTTACTTTTTTTTCCGATTATTAAATTGGCCTTTGGATGATGCTCAATAGGCATCTTATGAATCTGATCTTTGTGCTCTTCCTCTATACTAATTGCAACCATAAGATCATCTAGAGACAGTCTTCCAATCTGATGCTTGAGTGTCATGCCAAAACTTTTCTAAGATTTAGAAAATTTGTCCACTGTGGACATGACTAGATACTTCTCAAGAAGCTTCATATCAGCATCAAATATAATATGCTCAAGGCTGATAATCTAATGTATCTGTTTTAGTTACAGAATATTTTTCGAGCCCTTGCTCTTCAAGTGTTATATTTTCTATCCAACTCATGCCGTAACGATTTTGCAGTGTAAGAGTCGAACAGTAGATATTAAAAAGCGTATTTGACAATGTTGACAAAATAACCCCTCCACCTATTTGATCCCGCTTAGTCCACTATGCAATCTCAGCATTTTTGGGATCAGTGTCAGTAGGCACAAGTCTAGTCACCTGAATCACCGTCGAAAGTCCTTTCATCGTCAGCCAACTTTTCACTTGTTGCCAACATTTGAAAAAAACCCAAGAACTTATTAGGTAGTCTGGACAAATCAACTTTTGGGATAATAGGAATATCGGCAAAAACATTGTCGACTGTTTTAACAATTTGAAACTGAAAGTACTTAAGATTTTAACAAGTTTAAAATTGGATTTTAAAACTTCAAAAACAACAATGAAAAAGCTGAGTTTGGTTCCAACAAAATCTAATTTTTCAAACACTATAATTTGTTCAAAGATTATTTGAAAAAGTATTTAGTCAACAATTCGTAATATGATTTTGAAAATCTAATCATAGCGTTTTGAAAATTAAACCAGATTTAACAAATAATTTGAAACCAAATTAACAAAACAAACACATTGGAACAAAAAAGCAAACAATTAGATATGTTGTTTTACAGAAAAGTAAATTGAGAACTTACAAGAGAGTTGTATCGTAACAACTCTCGATCCAAGTTAAATTACCAATAGTATCACAAAATTTCTTCCGTTTGCCTTGAAGAAATTATACATGCGTGTTTTACGTACATCGGGTACTACGCAACTTCTTCTAGGATAAGACGATTCAGTTCTATCTGTATTGCACTATGACGAAAAACACCTTGAAAAACACTCAAAAACCTTAAGAAACTAGAGTTGAAACTCGAATGAGAGGGAGAGCTCGAGAGCATACTGAGAGAGAAAGAGATGATTCTTGTAGTTGTGTTGGTGTATTTGAAGTGAAGAGTGAATCAACCTCATATAAGCATCACTAGCAGCAGGTTACAAAATGCATAATTAAATCCGAACATAAATTCTCAGCAAAATGGCGGGGGATTTTAGGTTTGAAATTAAAGCTGCTAAATGAAGTTTTGAAAATATTTGACTGGAATAAATGTTATATACACATAAAATGCCATTCTTTTCCCATCATTTCCTACGTGGGACACAACCAATTTTCTTAATTTTAACTCTATCCAATTTATAGATTTAATCATGTAATTATATCCATATTTTAGATCACATTATTATTACAAATTAACAACTAATTATGTCAAGTACAACATCAATATTATTTTATTCATGTATATCTATACCTTATTATTAATTAAGTGAAATCACCTATTTAGTGTCTCATTTCTTTTTGTCCATCAATTATAATTTTTTAATATTTAATTAATTATCTAACTTTCCACCCTCTCGCTCTTCTAACCCTCAAAGTGCCCACTCTTCTCAACTTTCATTAGTTTTAACTTTTTATAACTATATTCTTTTATTTTAAATTTTTTTATCTTTTCAATTAAAATATATTTTTCAAAATAAAAATTAATTTTGAAACTATTATTTAGTTATGCAAGCTAAATTGAACGTGGCCCACATACTAGTATTTGAATTAAGTTTTTTTTTTTTTAAATCAACTTTAATAAGTTATTCTTTTGATCTTACTTCTACTTTTTAATCATATATATACATATATTAGAAATTCAAATTATGTAAGCACATCTAGTTTTAATTAGGGTATTAACGAGCCGAGTTCAAGTCGAGCTTAGCAAAAAATTCAGACACTAGCTCGAGCTTTTTCAAATTTTTCATAACTAAAATAAAAATTATTTTAGAATAATATTTATTTTGTTAGATTTATAAGCCCAAATTATCTGAACAAAAACATATTTCTATTTTTTTCAACTATTAGATAATATAAAAAATAAAAATTAATAAAAAATAAAAATAGAATTAAATACATTTTGCATCCTTAAAGTATACTGCCTTCATCAATTACCCCCTATCTTTGTGATAATCTTTTAAATTAAATGAAAATGAACAAAAATACCCTTCACTATTAATAATATGCTGCATTCACTTAATGCGCTCTATAGTTAAATATATCAATCAATTTGACTTTAATTTTTATTCATTTATGATGTTAATAAATTAATATTGGGTCAGTCACATAATAATAAGATCAATATTAGTACCTTTAGTTAAAATATATTTATAAATTTGTATTTATGCATTACCCTAGATATAATTTTAAAGACAAAAATATTGCAAGTGATCGTTGAGCATATTGTTTTGGCACCCAAATATCAAGTGAGGTAATTTTAATTAATTTACTTTTGTATTTTCATGGAATAACTCAATTTTACTCTTTGACCTAACCTTAAGTCCAAGACGTTAGGGCTGCCAATTAGTATGCAATACCTAGACCCAAACTCAGACCCATTCAATAGTTATGCCGAGTATCTGTACCTAATATTTTTAGGTTAGATCCAGACTGTAACAAACATATATATATATATATATATATATATTATTTGAGTAGAGCCTATACTTTAAAATACCAATGGAAAAAATTTTAATATTAAAAAAAATGCTTCTTTATACGTTAAATTAAAATTAATGAATTTATAAACTTTTGCTAATTATCAATACGACTATTCATATACTCAAATTAAAAATAATTATTTTATATTTAATTGATTATACAAATCTAGTGTTAATTTATAAACCTTGTAGTTTAATAAAGTTTTCAAATGGATTGATATATATATATATTTAAGAATAGAGGACATTAATATGGATATATCATATTATTAGTGGTTGAGGGTACTTTTTATCAATTTTTATTTCATTTAAAGGGTTTTCCAAAGATGGGGGAGGGGGTAATGAAGGTTTATTTAATGTAGGGGTAATTAATGAGGGTAACATACTTTAGAAATGCAAAATATATTTCACCCTAAAAAAATAATAACAATAATAATGATATTAATTAATTGTAAAATTAACAAGGATTTGTTTACATTCAATTAATTATACATCTAATATTAGTATAGTGGTAACATATTTAATAAAAAATATACATAAAATTGTGTACCTACTTAAGCATAATCTTGGTACAAATATATACTCTCAAATAAATATATAAAATATTTTTAATTGTTAGAAAATTACAAATTAAAATTATAATATAACAATAAAATTCAAATGCATTATATATATTAAATCATGATTTACACAAAAATAATAATAGAAAACACCAAAATTTATGCTAATTTTTTGATAAATATTGAAATACTATACTTTTATGTTGATATCAAATTAAAATATGAGATATTGTTTGAATAAAATTTACTATATTATAAATATTTTATTTATTAATTTGATATACTATTATATGTGTAGTTAAATATATAAAAAATAATATTAGATGAGTCGAGCTCGAAATGTTCGAACTTGAGCTGAGCTCTAGTCGAGCCAGCTTGCCGAGCTCATGAGCCGATTGGACTCACGTGCTGGATTGCTCGAATTAATTAATTAGGTTGAATTATGAAAAATAGAAAAATAATAATCATAAAATGGACAGTTGGAACAGATAGGTGAAGAGAGAGAAAGAAATGACGAATGTGAGAGCTTATTTATTTAATTATTTATTATTAAAAAAATTATATTATTATAATTTTATTTAATGTTATAATAAAAACATGACGAGTCGTGATTTAAAATCACGACTCGTCAACAAATAAAGCAAGAAAAATGAAAAAGCTGACCAAGTCGCGATCTAGAATCACGACTTGGCATTTTTTCTCTTTTTTTTCGTTTAAATAAATTTGTATAATTTAATTATATATAATTAATTTTTAAAAATATATTAAAATCCAAAAAATTATAAAATTAACATTGCATTACTTTAAAACATTACAATTAAGGGTACAAATATAATAGTGTATTTATTTTGTACAATTGTTAAAAATTATAATTTTGCACTCGCTCACATTTTGCGCTTCATTTTCATCACCACCGAACCGACAGTTCGCTTACCAGGATACACAAAACCGTCAACTGCAACAGGAGTAACGAAAAATGAATCGATCGAGCACTATAAGTTCTTTCTTCAGGATGACCTTATCCATCGATCACTCGAGGCCCTAAAATCATATTCATGGATAGGGCTTGGAGCATGTGGCCATCATACTTGGACGAGTTTTCCGCACTGCTGAAGTTGTACTCCTGGTATTCAAGAGTACAAGATATTCAAATGCGTTAGGCACTCCCAAAATACACAAAACTTCCTGATATTCAAGAGTACAAGATATTCAAATAATATGGACACTCTCAAAATACACAAAAACTTCAATGCTATAAGAGACCATTTATCGCTGCATAATTCACCACCAAAATACAAAAAAATTTGAATTCGAGAAAATGAAGTACACATAGTTAGCAAGAAACTGAGAAATAATGCATGACTGAGTTTGGTGAAGAGTGAATGGGTTGATGCCTGCTATTTATACACGAAAGGATCAACTTTTTTATTTAAAAAAAAAATTAAGAAAGACTGGCAGCAGCGTTTAATCAAAGGTTGTTGCACCAGCCTCTAATCACTAAAAAGGCTGACCGTGTGGTCAGCCTTTTTAGTATACATATATATATACATATATATATTTTAATTTATATATATGTATATATTAAATTTGTATACTTTAATTATATATACTTAATTATTAACAACATATTAAAATCCAAAAAAATATAAAATTAACATTATATTAATTTAAAAAATTATAATTTAATGTATAAATGTAAAAGTGTATTTTTGTACAATTATAAAAAATACAAAAAGTATATAATTAATCCTGGCAACCCGGTACTGACACATCTGATTGTGTTGAAAAATTTCTTTATTGAGCTTGTTGTCGTGCACGCGTTTGCGCCCAATCCATTTCGTTGTGAATACGTGTTGTTTGATTTCGACCAGGACGCGAAGAGATACGAATAGTAGGATCGTGGACCAACTCAAATCCTAGTACATCGCAATAATCTTCGAAATGCACATGTTCAAATGACTTAGAATATGTATTCTTATAAGCCATTATATCGTAATAATCCTTCACCATTGATGCAGCATTAATCATGTATGCAACGCATACCTGTAAGTATTATTTGGCCCAAATACGAAGCCCACAACCCCGGCCCAACTATCACCTCGGAGGCCCCTTACCCGGTACCCGACCCGCCGCCCAGAACCCGACCCGACTCAACTTGATATAAATAGTATCTCTCTCTCTAACCCTAATCAGACTCCTCTCCCTCTCGGTTCTTCCGCCGCTTCTCTTCTTCCCCCTCTCTCACACCTCGACCATGGCGGTTACAACCGCTCACCGGCGGTTTCCAAGAGCCAACCGATGGCTCTTCTGGAAACCGCCTAACGGTCTTATACTCCCCAACAGTTACTTCAACCCTTTAAAGGAGAAGCCCCTCCGTCTCTGTCGGGGCAATGTTTTCGCGCGAGAGAAATCTGTTTTCTGACTCTTTCCTTCCACTGAAATATCTGTGTGTTCTCTGGCTTGAGTAGTGAGGGTGGTGGTCGGTTCTGTGTGAGTGAAGATCTGTGTGGTCTGTGTTGAGGCGTCGGGTACCGCTGGTGGTGGTGCAGCCGTGATACTTGCTGGGTTGTTCGGGTCCGGTATTTTGTGACCGTGTCCCTCGGAATATTGGATCTGGCTCTTTTCCCTGAGCCACATTCAAACAGGTTTTCGGTTCCTTTATTTTTCTGTAATCTTTCAGTTTTCTGTAATATTCTTTGTTAACATTCGGCCTGTAAATCTTAAGGAGTTCTACACTCCATTTCAAGTGTAATAGTTGGGTAGGTGATTTGTTTACCACTGGAGGGTTATACCCTACAGTGGTATCAAAGCCTGCGTCTCTGATCCGTGCAGATCCTGGTGGCGGTAATTTCGTAAACCCCTCCTCCTTCCGTTTACTGTTTACTTACTATTCTGTTTACTTTACTGTTATCTCTTTCCGTATTTCTGTATTACCCTTATTTGCCAAGGTAAAGCCCCCTAATATCCCCCTTGGCCGGACCCTTGAGGTCGTCGGGTATCTAGTGGGGACTTAGGCTGGTGAGCCTTGGTCTTGGTATATTTTGTTCTTATTTTTGGCATATCTGTTACTCTAGTGTTTTGAGATATATCTGCTTCCTGTTTCTGGTATATCTGCCATATTGTTGTATTCCGATATATTTTGGTATTCTGATTCTTGTCTCCGATATATTCTTACACTGCTTTCGGTTCTGGTGTATTTGTTCTGCCTTATTACTGTGATTACCGTGCACCTTAAAGCCTGTGTGACTTGTTTGAAAATTTGCCTTCTGCCTCTATATGTAAACTCTGCCTACTGACTGTATTTGCATATTGTAACCTTGAAACGTACTATTAGTTCTCCCCTGAAATCTCTCTGTACATCTGTTTTTAAAAACCAATTTCCTGTTTTCTAAAATTTCTTTTTCTCTAAAATTGTTCTCGGTATTTTTCTTGTGTTGCCTATAAAACCAAGTTTTTCTTAAAACCTTTGTTTCTTAAAAATGGCTGGTTATAATCTCTTACCCTTTGATGGCAAAATCGATTTCTCAATCTGGCAACAGAAAATGAAAGGTATCCTAATCCAACAAAAGGTTTTCAAAGCCATTGAAGGCAATTACGTTGAAAATGTTTCTGAAGAAAAGAAAAAGGAAAACGATGAGTTTGCTTATTCCTCCATAATTCTGAACCTGTCTGATTCCGTCTTACGAAAAGTAGGAAAATTAGAATCTTCAAAAGCCTTATGGGATAGGTTAGAAGATCTGTATACTGAAATCTCTTTGCCTAACAAATTGTTTTTGCTAGAAAAATTTTTTAGATACAAACTTGATCTTTCTAGGAATATTGATGAGAATCTAGATGACTTCACGAAATTAATCCAAGATATTAAACTTGCTGGTGATAAATATATTGATGAATATTCACCTATTGTGTTACTGAATGCCATACCTGAATCTTACTCAGATGTTAAAGCTGCCATTAAGTATGGAAGAGATGATATTAATATAGAAACTGTAATTAGTGGACTAAAGAGTAAAGAGTTAGATCTTAAGATCAATAAGCCTAGTCAGAATCAGCATGAGATCAATATGGTTAGGGGTAGAACCAAATTTAGAAATCACAGACATAATAGTAGGAGCAGAAGCAGGTATAATAACGGTAGGAGTAAGTCACGACCTAGAGAAAACAACCTGAAAAACGACAGAATAAAGGATAGACGCTGTTACAACTGTGGTATTAAAGGTCACTACATAAAAGATTGTAGAAAACCTAGGAGAGAAAATAGGGATAAAAACTATGATGATAAAGAAAAGACTAATAATGTGTCGGTCGAATCAAATGGTGAAGTTTTTGTAGTATATGAAGTTAATTCTGTGAACTCTTTTGATATGCATGAGTGGTTAATTGACTCTGGCTGTACCTTTCACATGAGTCCTTTCAAAGACATATTTTCAAATCTGAGATATGAGCATATTGGTTTTGTGTCTATGGCCAATGAGAAAAAATGTGAAATCAAAGGTCTTGGTGACATTGCATTGTGTTTTGAAGGCTATAAAATGATTTTGAAAAATGTTAGATACGTACCTGATTTGAGTCATAACCTGATTTCTTGTGCTGCATTAGAAGAAGACGGGTTAGAAGGTAGGTGGGGAAAGGGCACTATGAAAATTATGAAAGGGTCTTTGGTCGTTTTTAAAGCTGAACGGAAACGAAATCTGTATATTTGCACTGCTGCATATGATAACTTTGCTGCATCTGTTTCTGAAAACTACAAAACAAATCTTTGGCATAAAAGACTTGGACACATTAGCATGAAAGGTCTCGATTTTCTAAGAAAAGATGGGATTTTGAATGATAAACTTGATAAGTTAGATTTCTGTGATGAATGTGTTATGGGAAAGCATCATAAGGTTCACTTCCCTATGTCCCCATCCCCAAATCCATCTATGTCTACTTGCATTTTAGACTATGTCCATGCTGATGTTTGGGGTCCATCTAAAGTGCCTACCCATGGTGGTAATCGGTATTTCCTATCTGTGATTGATAACTATTCTAGGAAAGTGTTTGTGTTTTTAATGAAACATAAATCTGAAGTCTTTGATAAATTTGAGAAATGGAAAAACCTTGTTGAAAATCAGACTGATAAAAAACTGAAATCTCTTAGGACTGATAATGGTTTAGAATTTTGTAATAAACAATTTTCTGAAATGTGTGATAAGCATGGAATAAGAAGGCATAAGACTAACCCTTACACCCCACAGCAAAACGGGGTAGCTGAACGAATGAACCGTACCTTACTCGATAAGGTGAGATGCCTGTTGATCAGTTCTGGTTTGCCCAAAACATTTTGGGGTGAAGCTGTTTTAACTGCTGCTCATTTGATAAACTTGTCTCCCTCTGTGCCATTATCTGGAAAAGTTCCTGAATTTATGTGGAATGGTAAAATGCCTGATCTATCTTACTTACGTGTGTTTGGATGTTCTGCTTTTGTTCATCAGAATGTTGATAAACTTGAACCTAGATCCCTCAAATGTGTTTTTATTGGTTATCCTGAAGGGGTGAAAGGGTATAGATTGTGGGTTAGGAGTCAACCTGGTTTCAAAGTTCTAATAAGTAGAGACGTTACTTTCAACGAAAATGAAATACCATGTTTAGAACAAATTCAACCCACAGGAATAGAAACCACTTTCAATAAAGTTAGCATAGAGGATAACCAAGAAGGGGAGGGATTAGAGAACCCCCAAGAACAAAATGCAGAAAACATAGAAAACCTAGAAAATACAAACCGGATTAATAACCCTCTAGACAATTACCTGCTTGCTAGAGATAGGGATAGGAGACAAACTAGAATACCCTCAAAACTTAGGGACTTCCACACTAGCCTTAATACTGAGCTAGGAGAACCCTCTAGTGTTGAAGAAGCCTTAAAATCCGAAAAATGGCTTGCTGCTATGAAAGAAGAAATGAAATCTTTACTTGATAACAAAACTTGGGTTCTTGTTCCAAAACCAAAAGATGCCTCCATTGTAGATTGCAAATGGCTATTCAAAATAAAACAGGAAAATCCCATAAAATACAAAGCCAGACTAGTTGCTAAGGGATTTACACAAAAAGAAGGTATAGACTATAATGAAATTTTCTCACCTGTTGTGAAATATACTACAGTCCGTGTGATTCTTGCTCTTACTGCGTTTTATGACTGGGAACTAAAACAGATGGATGTCAAAACTGCCTTCTTGCATGGAGATTTGGATGAAAATATTTACATGACACAACCTTTTGGATTCTCTGATAAGTCTAAACCAGATCATGTATGTTTGTTGAAAAAATCTTTATATGGTCTTAAGCAATCCCCTCGTCAATGGAACAAGAAATTTGATGTGTTCATGATATCTTTAAATTTCACTAGGAGTAACCATGATCATTGCCTCTATTTCAAATATGTGAATGATGCTCCCATTTTCTTAGTTTTATATGTTGATGATATGTTAATTGCTAGCCCTAGGTTAGAACTCATTCATGTATTACAAAAGGATCTATGCAATGCTTTTGAAATGAAAGACCTTGGAAATGCTAAACAGATTCTTGGCATGAGCATTAGTCGTAATAGAAACTCATATACTATTTTTCTAAATCAGAAATCCTACCTTTTGACTGTCCTAAAAAAGTTTTCAATGGAAAATGCCAAGCCTACTGCTGTACCTTTAGCAGCTCACTTTCAGCTTTGTAAAGATCAATGCCCAAAATCAAAAAGTGATATTCGGAAAATGGACAAAATCCCTTACTCAAATGTGATTGGCTCTATTATGTACTTAATGGTTTGCACTAGACCTGATGTTGCTTATGCTATAAGTTGTCTGAGTAGATACATGTCCAATCCCGGGTCTCCCCATTGGGAAGCTTTGAAATGGCTGCTTCGTTATTTGCGTGGTTCTATGAACATTGGTATTAAATTTTCTAGACATGCTGCAAATGCAAAACTTGTTGGTTTTGTAGACTCTAACTATGCCAATGATAGAGATAGCCGTAAATCCACCACTTCCTATATGTTTACATTCTGTGGCTCATGCATTAGTTGGAAATCCCAACTCCAACATATTGTTGCTTTATCTACTACTGAAGCTGAGTACATTGCTACCACCGAAGCATTTAAAGAAGCTTTATGGCTCAGCGGTCTGTTAACTGAAATTGGTTTTTTAAAGGAAAAACCTTTGATTCTTTCTGACAGTCAATCATCCATTCAATTATGCAAAAACCCTGTGTTTCATGATAGAACAAAGCATATAGATGTTAGGTACCACTTCATTCGTGATATTGTGGGTAAGGAGTTAATAAGATTAGGAAAAATCAGCTCTGAAGAAAATCCTGCTGACATGGGCACTAAGTGTTTACCTCTAGAAAAATTCAGTAAGTGTCTCAAAATTCTCCTGTTAAATCCTGATTGATACTGTTGTGCTCTGTTTAGTGTGTCTTATATTGCAGGTACAACCTTGGAGTATTTATTGGCAATGATGAGAAAACCAGATCCAAAGCCCCAGACCGATCCAATGGGATTTGGTCCAAGGTGGGGTATGTAAGTATTATTTGGCCCAAATACGAAGCCCACAACCTCGGCCCAACTATCACCTCGGAGGCCCCTTACCCGGTACCCGACCCGCCGCCCAGAACCCGACCCGACTCAACTTGATATAAATAGTATCTCTCTCTCTAACCCTAATCAGACTCCTCTCCCTCTCGGTTCTTCCGCCGCTTCTCTTCTTCCCCCTCTCTCACACCTCGACCATGGCGGTTACAACCGCTCACCGGCGGTTTCCAAGAGCCAACCGATGGCTCTTCTGGAAACCGCCTAACGGTCTTATACTCCCCAACAGTTACTTCAACCCTTTAAAGGAGAAGCCCCTCCGTCTCTGTCGGGGCAATGTTTTCGCGCGAGAGAAATCTGTTTTCTGACTCTTTCCTTCCACTGAAATATCTGTGTGTTCTCTGGCTTGAGTAGTGAGGGTGGTGGTCGGTTCTGTGTGAGTGAAGATCTGTGTGGTCTGTGTTGAGGCGTCGGGTACCGCTGGTGGTGGTGCAGCCGTGATACTTGCTGGGTTGTTCGGGTCCGGTATTTTGTGACCGTGTCCCTCGGAATATTGGATCTGGCTCTTTTCCCTGAGCCACATTCAAACAGGTTTTCGGTTCCTTTATTTTTCTGTAATCTTTCAGTTTTCTGTAATATTCTTTGTTAACATTCGGCCTGTAAATCTTAAGGAGTTCTACACTCCATTTCAAGTGTAATAGTTGGGTAGGTGATTTGTTTACCACTGGAGGGTTATACCCTACAATACCTTTTGAGCGTGACTGCAAGAAATACCAAATTGAGTCCATTTGCCGCAAGAATATTTTCGGTTCGCAATTTTGACAACATGAGTGTTGAGTCCATGTCCACTATGACGTCTTGTAACAATCGAGGCGAACTGTTGGAACTGATGACATTTGGTAACGGTATGTTCAACAGAATTTTGATGCCAACGTGTGAACATTTTATGTGCAAAATCCGTCCACAGTTGGTTGTTGGCCAACATTACAGAACTTCTCGCTAATCTCTCACGGAAATACTAGACACTTCGCTGAAATGTCATCCCAGCAAATGCGTTGAAGGGCTCAAGACTACAGACATCCGCAGTTACATCTCATTTGGCAGAGGTCGATATCACTTATAACACTCCCCATGACTTCGTCGTCCAGTACGCCCGTGCTGTTGTATTGCTTCTATTGGAGGGATATATGTGCCCAGATTCCTCAAGTAACTATATATCATTACTATAATTGTTAAAATTAGAAATAGAAACAGCGAGAAACTATAGTTGGGGGAGTGCTGTACTGGCATTTTTATATCGCGAATTATGCAATGCCAGCACAAAAGGCAAAGCGGCAATTGGTGGCACGCTGCAATTGCTACAGGTAAAATTTACTTAATAACTTTTTCATAATATTTTTTGCTATTAATATTAATTAATAACACATATTTGTATTGTTCGTGCAGATTTGGACATGGTCACGGATTACTCCACTTTGCCCTGGACTTGGTGTCCAGCGACTATTTATGGGTCAAGTCCAAATGGACAACAATCGCTGGCTCCCAGTAGCACCATATGGTGCTACTTGGAATTGTCAGCACACTTTCACCCGAACAGTACGGGGAACTGTCCGGGTCATAAGAGAAATACTGGATGAGATGCAGGCGGATCAGTTAACTTATTTTTGATATTATACGTACATTTATACGTGACTTAAATGCATATTAATTTACATCTTTTTATTTATTACAGTTCATATGGCAGCCGTATGACATGAACTCGGATGTCATTATGGCTTACGCCAATGAATTGAACCCCCAGTTGTGGAGGTCATCATGTCCATTGATATTCTACGCCATAGTTGAAATGCATCGTCCCGAACGGGTTGTTCGCCAATTCGGGATGAGGCAAAATGTACCAGAATCGACAGATACCCGGGATATGAGCCTCCATCAGATTTTTCGTAAAAATCACACGGACGCAGATTGGTACCTGCAATACATACAATATATCACTAGATGGCAAAGATGATATGACACAGTTGTACATAAGCCACCCATTTTCAATAGAAGGGAAACAGAATGAGGTTATAGGGAATGATACTACAACATGACAAGAAATTTCGTGTCGTCATCTATTCATAGATGTGTGGAAAGCGGGTACCAACCCGGAGAAGCACCTATGTTGCAAGTTGTGGTACGTTGTTATATAATATTACATATTTTATTTTATATTTTTTTTAACAACACAAGGCTCGTTATTTTTCTACACTTTTCAGGCAAATGAGGTGAATGCCCTTGAAACTTTATGTTAATCTAGACCACAAAATATTGAAGGATATAGTCAATTGGTGGATAGATTTGAACATGGGTTACATATTATTAAGGAAGCTATAACCCAACAGCCACAACAAATTGCTTCTTCATCTGATTATGCTCCCACAACATCCCACAGGCAAAGAAGAAGTTCTAGCCGAATGTCAACTAGTTTAGTTGAACGTCATGATATTGGGGTTGATATAGCTGGTCTTTCTACAGTATATCCACCTTAAAATTATTATGTGCCTCAACCGCCTCAAGATTATTACATGCCTCAACCGTCTCAAGGTGATTGGTTTCAATCGACTCCATATATGTTAAACCAAACACAAGATTACAAGATTATTCTCTTGACCTTGGGCTTGGTATTAATCAACCATATGCACAAGGATATAATATTTCACCAATTCTATTTTCATCGTATGGTGCATATCGTAACAATGTGGAGTCAAGTTCCGCAACAACATTAAGTCGGTCGGTGGTGATGAAAATGAGGCGCAAAATGAGCCAGTGCAAAATGTGGACGAGGAAATAAGAGGACCTCGGCGTCAACGCCACAGACAGAATTGTGAAACGGGTGGACATTTTTTACATTTGTAATTACATAGTTCATTGTAATTTTTTACAATTGTACAAAATAAATACACTATTACATTTGTACCCTTAATTATAATTTTTTAAATTAATAAAATTTTAATATTATAATTTTTTAAATTAATAAAATTTTAATATTATAATTTTTTAGACTTTAATATATTGTTAACAATTAATTATATATAATTAAATTATAAAAAATTAATTAAACGAAAAAAAAAAAGGAAAAATAGCAAGTCGCAACGCGACTTGGGCAGAAATTGCTATTTTGACAATTTTGTTTTGTCTAGTATTTCAAAAATCGACTACACATAATAATATTATACTATTAAATTATAAATTTTTTTTAATAATAAAATATTAAATAACTCTGTGAGAGCTACCTCGTCTTTCATGCATACAAGTAAGATGTATACTCTGCTTTTTTACCTTTTTCTTCACCCAGAAATCTAAATCTCGTGGATAAAATCCTGATCGCGGTGTTTGATAACGACACACGAAAGAGTTCGACATTTGTTGGTGTTTGAAATGTAACGGTAAAAAGATTAATGTAACAGTGATTCTTCTTGTGGAAGTCGACGATTGGTTTTACGACGTAAATTTTGTGTTTTTTTCGGAGGGAAATTAGGAATTCAGAGTTTGTGATTTCGAGGAAGGAGGAAAAGAATAGAGGGCGATGGGGTTGATTTCGGGAATTGTGATGGGAATGATGTTCGGGATCGGGTTGATGGCGGGTTGGAAGCACATGATGGAATACCGCAACAAGAAGCGTCTTGCCAAGGTTCTGGTTTTTCCTTTTCTCCTCCTTGGATTTCTGGAAATTATTTATCGTGTTTCAAAATTTTTAACAAAATGTTAGTATGTTCATTGTAGAAGTTATGTTTATTTTAGCCCTTTTTGACGTTCTTAGTTTCTAATTACTGTTTATTTTCAAATTGATTTTAGAATCTGTCTTCTTTTTTCATATTCGAGTGGTTTGTTTGCATGAGTTTTAATGTTTGCGATATTTCATAATGTGTTTTCTTATATTTTTTATTTTGGTGGAGTGTCTAGACTATCATCAGTACTGATGAAATTTTGGTTTTGTGTTTGTGTGGACAGGCAATTGATGTTAGATCACTAAGCTCACTAAACAGGGATGATCTGAAGAAAATCTGTGGCGAAACCTTTCCATGCTGGATATCATTTCCTGTATATGAGCAGGTTACAATATTTCTATATACTTTGCTCCTTTTGGGTTAGGACTGGAAGTAAATATTGGTATGGATACCTGATGGGAATGATCATTATTCTTGGTCCATTTGTCTATCTTTCTAACATGGTGGTGCTGAAATTGATGTATTTCCTTTTTTTGTCAAATATAACAAGTATGAGTACAAATTCTACGGTGTTGCTCTCCATCCCAATGTTTTATACATGATCACTCCCCAACCTGTGTAGAGGCGAAGGGTTGCTTCGTTTTCAATATGGATCGACTGGTTTTGATGAACATGATAAATGGTGTTCTGTTAGTTTTGCTTTAGAGGTGGATTTTTTAGCATGGGACGGGTTTCTATGATGCACAACAAATTACCATTTCAGAGGCTCTGTCATGTTGAATTAGGATGCTAACGCGAGACTAAGATTATCAGAAAAAGATCGCTAATTAAGTATTGTACATTTTTCTTTAAGACATTGGATAATAATTTAAGCAGCTATAATGACTTCTTGTATTGTATCATTGTATGTGTTGTAATTAGGGTACAACATGAGTTGAGTTAGCTATAACTCCTACTTAAGCTCTCTTTGATGAATTGGGCTTAAGCTTAAATTTAGATGTTTGAAATCTTCTAAGCTTCCTTATAAGATCTTATTGTTTAATTTTCTAAATTTTAAATATTTAATTTTATCAATAATCAGTGTAAATGTTAATAATATTATTATTTTCAGCAACAACACGTGAGGTTTAATTATATATATCGAACTGAAAACTAATACTTTATGAAAATAAGATATAGACAATTTACTTTACTAATGAACCAAATTTTGTTATAAAATAAGATAAAAATAATTTAAAATTGTACCTGAATGTACTTGATAACTATAATGGTGATAAGGATGACAAAATAATATTATTGAAACTAATAAAAAGAATGATCAAATTAATTTAAGTATCATATATATACACATATATATTTCTCTCAGTTAAGCCACCTCGAGCTTGAACCCGAAATTTTTCAAAGAGACGACTCATTTTCACCCCAATTTGTAATTATATATTTGGATTATAAACTGGTATAGAAGCTCTTGATCAAGGACTATCTCTGAGTTACCATATTTCATTGCTGGTCTTTTGCTATTCTGTTGTTGCCTTCTGCAAAGCTGCATTGCCTGTTAAAGTTTGCTGTAGTTTTCTCGTTTGATCATGAATATATTTCCTTCTTCATGGGGACACTCAAGCAATCAGTGAGCTGCAATAAACTTCGAGGTCCGAGAGAGAATGAAATTGGGAATGGAATCTAAGTTTGTTAAGTTTCTTATTAATGCTGCATCACTCACCAACTTGATTTTCGTCAAGCTAAAGATCAGACCTTTATTCCAACTCTTTGCATCTACAGTTGCACCTATTGGATTTGATTTCCACTCTGAACATTAATGCTAATTGGATATCTGATGTGAATAGGAGTCTCCTGTAACATTTAAGGAATTAAGAGTTTCTCAAATTAATTTAGTTCTAATTTATGGATGGGTCAAGCATATGACAGGTTATTTACATTCATTAGGTGCACTATGTAATGGGATTTATGACTCTTTCTAATGATAATCTACTCGGGACTTATATGGTGTTATGAGAGGTTTTGAGTAACAGTTATCTCTGGTAGTCGTAAAATATTTTTAAAAAATTGCTCATTTGTTATTTTTAAGCTGACCTGTCTACACTTTCAGGTGAAATGGCTAAATAAACAACTGAGCAAACTCTGGCCATTTATTGCAGATGTAAGCTTCCATTCTTTACGTCCTAGGTATTGGTTGTGTGACACACATGCCATTTCACATTTGTTTTGTATCTACTAAAAAGATCTTTGGCTTATTAAAAAGGGGAAATCTGTTTAGTTTTGTCATGATATATTTTGATTAGAATTCCATGAAACTGTGGCATAACTTGTACAAGGGGTTAATAAGTTTCCTATTGTTTGTGGCCTCCCGTAGAGGCATAAATACTTCTGCTGCGTGATTAAACTGCATTGCCTGGGCATCAAACCTATATCTACAGAGTACTTGATATAGATCTACATTTGAGGGCATATGGCCTGATGTAGACCTTTACATTTACATGCTAACACGAATAAAAACCTACACTTTGTTATATTGAACTTCAGCTTGTGAATATAATTGACAGTGTTGATTGAATGTAACAATTGAATTATATGGCGAGTATGTTTCCCTTGCATATGTGAATGATAGATAGATTCACGGCACGCAGTTGATTCTTTTTCCTTGTAGATACAAACTCTAGATCTAGGCACCTTTATCCAAGTCCCTAGCTATAAATTTCTAATTCATGTTGCTTGTATAAGTAAATGTGTAATCTGTCAATTTTCCAAATCTTGAAAGACATGATTGAAGCTCAGCCATGCCAAAATAACTTAAAAGTTATTTGACATTCTGGTTTAAAAGGTGAGACAATAAAATATGTGACAACATGAAGTGTAAAATTATATGGCATGATGGTGTGATATTGAAATTTTATGGTCTTAATGGTTGGGATTATTGTATCATTCTTTTGCTCACTTATTAAAGTGTAGCACTGGAGTTGATAATTGAAGATGTTGATATTCATTGGCAGCCTCCCTGTGCTTTTCCTATTTATTGATTATTAAATTTCCATTTAAATGGTTTGTCTTGAAATTTTCGTTTCTCAGGCAGCGGAGGCCATTATAAGAGAATCTGTTGAACCATTGTTGGAAGATTATCGGCCTCCAGGGATTTCTTCATTGAAGTTCAGCGAATTGTCTCTTGGGAATGTGGCTCCTAAAATTGAAGGTTTCATCATTGTTTACTAGTTGTTAATATATTTCTTAATCATTTTGTTGCATTCTTCATCCTTCCATTTTGGTTCATCCTTCACATCATGGCTGAATGAAACTTAACAAAACTTAATGTCTTGTTACTCTTGATTGCTTTGGGTGTTGATGACTGGACTTAAATTCCGTGGATGATATAAAACTATGTTTCTTAATTTGGCTTCTCTAATTAATTATCATTTGTTGAGGATATCTCAGTATCATTGAGGTATTTTATTACAATAATATGTTGCAATTGCTGCTACTTCATAGGCCTATCTTCATCTGTGAGAAAGTGACAGGTTGGTGTGTATCCTTGATGTTACGACATCATACTGTATGTACTTATATTTGGTACAGATGCAGTTATGTGAGTGTACTTAAATACACGCAATCAGCTGTACCTTACATGTTGATTCTCTTTCATCTTTAGATGAGATAGAATTTTGCAGAAAACAACCTGGTGCAGATATTGACTGCACCTGATAAATATATTGGCTTGCATTATCTTTCTTTTCACAGTTTCTACTTATGATCAATTAATTAATGCATCCATTGCTACCTCGTTGTGTATGTTATTATGAATCCATGCAGGGATTCGAGTTCAGAGCCTAAAGGAAGGTCAAATCACGATGGATATTGACCTCCGATGGGGTGGTGATCCAAGCATTATTCTGGCTGTTGGGGCAGCGGTTGTTGCTTCTATACCCATTCAGGTTGGTGGATCAAATATTTCACCTCCCTAGCGAACATTGATGCTACCTACTAAGTGCTACTGTTGTAGATTGTGTTGCTGCTGTATGTTGAATCCCTTTACTTCTCATGATTTATTCATAACGTAGCATTATGGAGGCAAATTTGCTATTCTTTGTTCTCGCAGTTGAAGGATCTTCAAGTTTTCACTGTAGTCCGTGCTATTTTCCAACTTGCAGATGAAATTCCTTGCATCTCCGCAGTTGTTGTCGCTCTGCTGGCTGAGGTAAATTCTGAGCTGACCTATTACTGTAGCATCCTTGATTTAAATACTCGTCAAACGTTTCAAGAAAGAGGTGGAGGCTTTTCAAATTAGTTATTACAAAAATTTCCAAATATAGAAGATTCGTTCTCAATGTTTCCTCTGCCGCTGTGGTGGATTTCTTTCTTGAGCTGAGATAGACTCAGAGGTTGTGGTGGTGATGATGTCCAATATATGATTTTTCATTTGAGGATAGAGAGTACGAAATTTCGACGCTTGGAAATTGATTCTCCACTGTGGTCTAGAAACAAGTTCACTTAGGAATTCTATTTGGAAAATGAAGGAAATGATATACCTATTTTTTTAAGTTTTTGTGGACTTACCCAACAAGTCTTACTATCATCTGGTGCAAACTCTTGTTTGCAGATTCACAATTGTAATCATTGTTAGTCTGTTATCAATTTTTGCATATGATTAATCAATTGATATGATTTGTGTTTTTCCATGTCTTTTAGCCAAAACCACGAATTGATTATACTCTGAAGGCTGTTGGTGGAAGTCTAACAGCTATTCCTGGGCTTTCTGATATGATTAATGTACGTTTTGATATTTTTCCTTCTTATGGAATTATTTTCTTCATTATTTGGACTGACCGTTATTTTGTGGATGTAAGGATACTGTTACTTCAATTGTAACAGATATGCTGCAATGGCCGCATAGGATTGTTGTTCCTATTGGTGGCATACCTGTAGATACAAGGTGACTCCTTTTGCTATGTAGTTTTGTTACTCTTAACTGCTTTCTTTTCTTTTTCCTTTCTGTTTTCTTCTCAGCTTGTTGTATTTGATCTCAACGTTTCTTGTATTTAATGTTTCAGCAACTTGTGTAATGTTCGTGTTTCATAACTTATATGGAACCTTTCATACTGTACTGTAACTCAACTACTGAGAAATAATCAAAAAGAAGCTTTAGACGACCAAGAAACAAATGAACTGTCTTCTAAAATCATGTGATGGCACTCCGAAGTTTGTAATGGACAGTTGTGAAAGTCAGCTTCTCGTAATATATTATCTTCTTATGTTATATTTAATATTTTGGCTTCTATACCTGTCGATCATCACCATACAGATATACCATAGAACACAAAATTGTAAGAGGGAGTTGCATAATTTCAGCTTTATGGCATAATGTTGTCTGGTAATTTGTGAAATTGGTCTTCAGGAAACAAAAAGAAGAAAAAAAAGTAGAGCTGATGAGGTTTTGTAGAATAAATACACAGATTTCCTCCTCTCCATGATGACTGCCAGCTAACAGTATAATTTACCTTGGCTAGTTTCATGCTAGATTTTTTCGAATGCATAAAAAAATTTGCGAAACTGAAAAGTCCAGTCCATGCAACTTCTGTTTATTTCATACCAGAAAAAACCATGTAAAATTCTCGATTTACTCTGCCAAAGTGGCTCTGAACTGTTTATTTTTAATCTTTGCAGTGACTTGGAGCTTAAGCCTGTGGGAAAGCTTACAGTAACTGTTGTAAAGGCGAGTGGCCTGAAAAACATGGAGTTGATTGGGAAATCTGACCCCTATGTGGTGTTGCACATACGTCCTCTGTTTAAAGTCAGAACGAAAGTTATAGACAATAACTTGAATCCTGTTTGGAATGAAAAATTTGAGTTAATCGCAGAAGACAAGGAGACACAGTCTCTCATTTTTGAGGTTTTCATCTGCTCACTTTTTGGTTTCTCCGGATTGCTTTGATGTTTTTTCAGTTTCGAAATAATGAGCATATCTGTTATCTCTTCTATCAAACTTCACTATTTCCCAGATCATTTCTATTGTTAAAACATGCATCAGAGTTTTTCAGTAAATGGCTCTTGAAATGCTCCGTGGGAAAAGCAACACTCGAGAAGATAATCAAATGGTTTGCAATTTAATTGCTGGGGATTGATTACAGAAAACTTCATTTAGGTCATCCTGAAGGGAAACTCAATGAGGAAAGAAAGGTGGATGAGGTGGAATCAATGGCAATGCTGTTTCAGAGTTTGATGCTTAATAATTATCATGCTCAAAGCTTTCTGTAGTTTCATTATGTGCTGAATGAGTTGATGATTGTACATATTTGGACTTAGAACCGTGGCGGAGCTTTGCCATTGAGTACTCATTCATCCAAATTATAATTTTACAAGTATTTTGGAAAATAACACTGCATTTTCCTCTACTTTTTCATTCTGTAGAATTCCTGTTCTCGGTATATACTGCTGTTGTTGTTTAATTAGTTCCGCTTGGTCGAATGCTAATTCTTATGAATCTTGTTTGTTGAAGCAGGTTTACGATGAAGACATTGGGGATGACAAGAAACTGGGCACAGTAAAGTTACCTCTGATCGACCTGCAACCTGAAGTATCTAAAGAACTTGAGCTAAGGCTGCTCCCTCAACTTGATATGCTTAAAATCAAAGATAAAAAAGATAGAGGAATCTTGACGATTCAGGTACACACCCCTGTATATACAACTTAACAAAATCTTCTTGAACTAAGTGGGCTATTGGCGGCATTTCATCTCTCACTCTAGCACCTCTCACTTAGAAAGCACTCTTCTTTTACATCCCTTTCAATAATGCTTTCAAGTTCTTGGCCTTTTTCTATGGATTGTGTCTGTTCGTCATTTAGCATGCTATCGTTTCTTTGTCAGGTGTTCTATCACGAATTTAACAAGGAAGAGCAGTTAGCTGCCCATGAAGAAGAGAAGAGGATGTTAGAAGCGAAAAAGAAACTCAAAGAACAGGGTGTAGTAGGGAGCACTATGGATGCCGTTGATAGTGCAGCATCAGCTGTCGGTTCTGGCATCGGTGCAGGTGCCAATATCGTCGGGAGTGGCCTTGGAGCTGTTGGCAGCGGTCTGAGTAGAGCTGGACAGTTCATGGGCAGGACTATCACCAGGCAATCTGGTTTGCCCAGGGGGAGCGTTTCCAACATACAGATAACCGAAGAAAATGGAGCTGCGAAGCTGCACTCGATGTGATGATCATTGCCCTGAAGCAGGTTAGTTTGTAATCTATACATTTTAGCTTCATTTGGCTATCGATCCTCTTTAAATTTGGCATCTACATAATCATCTCAGGTGTAATTGCTTTGTTCGTTTACCTCTATTCTTTAGGCTATACTGCCAATGTAAAGTTGTTAACGTTGATGGAAAGATCTTTTTTCATTGTTCAAACGTAGGGAGTGCTTGTCAAAGTTTTGAAATTTTTTTATTTCAACTTTTCGCTTTAAAAATTCATTTTTGACGTGTTTGAGATGATAATTGTGCTTATAAAACGGCTAGAATTAATACTTTTAAATTAAAAGCTAGAAGCACCCTTGTTTTGGCTTTTTGGTACATAAATTGAACTTTCTTTTGGGCTACTTTACTCTATCTCATATCATAAGCTCAATTAAAGTTTACCTTTTTTTTATTTACTTTAAAATTCCACATCTGAAGTTATTGTTAGAGTTTTCAAATAATTTGAATAATGTAACACTAATAAAATTTATAATTTCACATTTTTAATATTTAGAAGTTTTATATTTTATTTCTATGTTATTTTATATTATTCCTATAATATAGAGAATATAAATTAACTAATAAAAAATATATTTCCCGAAAATCATATAAGTCTATTTATTTTGACGAATGAACAATTATATTACTTAGTCTGAGCATTATTGAAGTAAACATTCAATTTTTCTATTCAATATTTTAATAATATAAATAAACATGAGATATACTAATTGAAATAAAAGTTATATTTTCTTTGAGGAAAATAATTTTCTTGACAAAAAACAAGTACAAATATAAATAAAAAAATATTATCTTTAATATATAGGGATAATATAATTTTTAATCAATTAAGTTTATTTTCGAATTACTTATTTCTCAAATACTGCTATAATTTTTGAATTTTTTTAACAAAAATCACTAATTTAGAAGCAATTGCACAAGTTTGGGATGGGTTTGGGTGTCACCTCAAACGGACCCCAACTTTAAATTCCTTCGGGTCTGAACTGCAAGATTCGGTTAATCTTTCTTTATTTTTGAATTTAATCGACATATTTTCTTAAAAAACAATTGAGATTATTGTTTATTAGTATCACAAGTAAGTTATGAAATTTAAAATATAAAAAATAAAAAAATTAGACAGCTATGAAATTGTCAATTTTATTTTTACTGTATTTTTTTTTAAAATATAAAAAAAATCTTTCTAGATCCATAATTAATAATCTACTAAACTTTGATTTAAGTAAGATTATATATTAAAATTAACCGCAGTACGAGATTTAAATACATTGATTAATACATATGCATTGCGCGTGCATCAACGGCTAGTTATTATAAAAGGGAACTGTTATTAAATCCATAAAATTAAGATACATCCCCAAATTTAGAGTTATTAAATCCATAAAAGGGCCCTATTGATTCTCCATATTAATTCATAGAAATCTTGATAATTAATATGAATATTTTTTTTTCGATAAAAGTAAATTGCATAAATAGATAAAAAAAAAAATACAACAATACGGTTCAAGCAATCCAAGTCCCGTCAAACTAGGAATCCTCCGAAATACGGTATTTATTGGGTTGGTATTTGGTAGTAGTTCGGTGATCATCAATATTGTACCTACTTCCGTGACCAACTTTTTGTTTGTCTATATATATATATATACAAATTAATTTTTTCACTTTCACATGTCAGCTTTACTCTTATAGTATTTTATTAAGATATTTATTATAAATAAGTTTCAATATAAAAAATTAAATTTGGTCTATAATATTATTATATGTAAACGAAAATTTAAAAAGTCATTCTGAACTAAATTTTAATGTTCTATAGAATTAAAAATACCGTACGTATAAAGTATATGAGATTGAAGCAATATATGTATATATATATGTAGACTTAGGCAAATGTGCATTTTATATTTTTATCTGGATAATGTTTTTGACTTAGACGATTCGGATTTCAAATTTCACCTACATTTGAAAATTCGAACAATTATTATATATAAGGATAAATTACAATGAGTTTTCGTAAAATTTGATATAATTATAAATGATCTTTTATTATTTGAAAATTATAAATACTCTCTTCATATTTGATGAAATTATTTGATTTTTGGATGGAAGTTTGTCAACTTTGTCCTTACTTTATTTTTTTATTTTAAAAAATAAAAATTATAAAAGATATTATCCAGTTAGTTCATAAAAGAATTTTGATTTTTTAAAAAAATAAGTAAATTATAATTCATAGTCCACAAAGGCATTTTAATCAAATAATCATAAAAAATGGATGAAATATAACAACAACTAATGGATTGGACTAATTGTTAGACGACCGTTAAATCAGGGGGATATTGATTATTTTTCAAACAACACACGGGTATTTATAATTATGTAAAATTTCAGGAGAGCTAGTTGTAAATTACCATATATAATATAGTAAAAATAACTTTATCATAGATTATGTAAAATTATTTTTTTTGTGAGAATTAATTCCCTTGTTTACTTTAATTTTTCCTTTTCTTTCATTTATTTTTTTGTATATATATATAGAAAAAAATACAAGCAATCCCCTTGTGATATCGCAAATGAGTAAATTACCCTTTTATGAAAAAATAAATAGTGATTTACCTCCTTATATCTTTTAAAATACAACAATTTACCCCTCTATATTTTTAAAAATGAAGCAATTTACCTCCTTGTATAAAAAGGTAAATTGCTTCATTTTAAAAAGTATAGGAGGATAAATTGCTATATTCTTTTCATAGGGAGATAATATGCTCATTTTCAAGATCATATGAACTGAATTGCTATTCACCATATATATATATATATATGTCTTAAAGAAAGGTAGATTACGTTCTGATCCCGTTATAATTAAATATATATAATTTGAGTATTTATAAAGATACCTTAGAACAAATTTAAAGTTATGGAGTCGAGTGTCATCGAATGAGCTAGTGTTTATTTCACTTTATCAAAGTTATTATTATTTATTTATTAACTTTAGTCATATTAATGTATTGATTGAATTACTGATACATACTATCTTAGTTTATTAAGATCATGATGTAATTATATATTTAATTATTGTTTTTATAAAATATTAAAAAAAGTATTTATAAAGATATATATAATATAAGCATATATACAATAATTAAATACACCCACAAACACACATACATTGAAGGAACTTCACAATTAATTTTGGAATACATTATACTTTTCGTATTTGTAATTAATTATAAATACCCCGTATTATACATATTCGTAATTTATTTTTTAAATAATACAGGAATATTTATAATTATACCAAATTATTTTTTTGGTAAATCACAGCTACACCTCTTAAAGCCTAACATAATTATAAATAACTCCTTGTTATTTAGAAAATTGCAAATATCTACGTCAAATAAAAAATAATTATTTAACTCAAAAGCAGTGATGTGGAAATTAATACTTTACATTTGCTGAATTTTTTTGTTAAAAAGAATGTAAAAAAGAAATTTAGTGTGGTAAATAATCAATAGGGCATACCGGTCCATAAACAAAATATATAAAATTATAATTTATAATTCAGAAAGACATTATAGTCAGTTCACCACTATAATTAGATAAAAACTTAATTGAGGCCAACAGAATGAAATCATCATTAAATGACCGTTAAAATTATGAAGTATTAAGTTATAATATTTTAATCCGTAGGAAAGCTTATTATTGAAAATATTCGACAATGGATACTTAGTGTTGATTCTATTAGTACTTGTGCACTTTTTCGTTTATGGCGGATTCTTTGACCTATCAAGGTGACTGCCTAGCCTTTCATGTTGTATTGTATCGATGTATTACTATTTATTTAATGAAATTTAAATTTATCAAAAAAAATTATAATTTTTTAAATAATAAAGTATTAATAATTAATTAAGATATTAAATTTGAGGAGAGATGATCGTAATTTGCCCATTATTTTTTGGCAATAAGATGGAAACGAACAAAGTGTGAATTGTTATACCTAACGCACGATTTGTGAATTATAATGAACAAACAAAAACAATTTATTTCAACATTTGAATGCTTTGTCATGATGGAGTTTTCTTTCTGTCTTCAACCAATAAAACCACCAGCAGGAATATGACTTATTGTTTTGACTAATTATGATAGTCAAAAGTAGAAATAATACAAAAATGAAATTAAATTTTGACTATATTATATATTAACTGACATATTATTTATTTATTTATGTTCTAATTTAAAAGTTTTTTTTAAATATTTTTGCTCTATTTTCTTATCAAACTTTTTCACCAAATTATTTATTCAAATATTATTTTATTTAAAAATAAAAAATAAAAAAATGAATGGCAAATGATTTGATGTAAAAACAAAAAAGAAAAAGAAAGAGAAATTCTAAAGGTAATATAGGAATGTTCCTTGTTGAAAGGATTGATTTAAAATCATTTGAAAAGATGAGAACTATTTTTAAAATTAAAATAAAAAATTAAGAACTAAAATGAATTTTACCCGACAAGAAATGCTATTGTCGTTTACTTTTCAACTTAGGAATCTTCAATCGATTTATTACCATATCGTTCATTATAATTAAATTTAAATATTAATATTTTTATATTAGTAAATATATTTAAAGTAACAAAAAATAAGATATTATTATAAAATATTCGTGGGATTTAAACAGACAATCTCTTAGAATTTGTTTGGTTCGAGTGAAAAATAAATGTATATAAGAGAACTGAAATAAAAATAAAAAATAGATGGAGAAAAAGTAAAACTGGATCTATATGAAACCTCATCTGGAGTCCAGTTTTGTTTTCATCCAAAATTGAGAAGAAACGTGTGAATGCATAAGGCAAAAACCAAAAAAAAAATACATACTTTATTTTTATTTATTTTATTATCGGTATATAATTTTCTTCCATTTCTTTTCCCTCATTCCTAATCTTAAAATAAAAATAACTAAATCATCAACAAAAAGTGCTGCTATTTGCATTCAATTTCTTTACATATTTTCAAGGTATTGGTAGTAATTTTTATTTTATTTAAATTGCATAGTTCAGAACAGCTGAACAAGATGTAAGAAAAATTATGTAAAATATTACCTCCGGCCATGCTTATACAAGTTTGATTGTTATCACATAATTATTCATAATTCTATCATTCATAACAAAAATGATTACATCCTTCACAATTCTTATCACATAATTATACGTAACTTATGGACCTAAAATATAATAAATTATCATTATATAAATATTTATCATCCTTAATACATAATAAAGGCGGGTCACATTAAAAGTCTCATGCAATTGAGGAGACATAGTCTATAGAAAGAATAGACTTATACGATATTCATTTTGGTGAATATTTTTATTAGTAAGATTTTTAATTTTTTTAAATATTAAAAATTATTTTAGTATAATATTAATTAACTAATTTATTTTTTAATACAAAATAAAGAAAAATGGTTAATAAGTAAAATTACAAAAATGAAAGGTATTGTTAACCTTGACTCATATGGCCTCCCACACGTTCGATTCAAAATTGTTGTTGACCCCCATTGAGTAGCTTACTTGTTACCTTGCTTTAGTTTTGCGTGAGTGCTGGGTAGGCTGCTTTGTTGTTTTCGTTACTTCATTGTTGTTTGCCTATTCTGTAGCTTAATTGCGTGCTTCTATTTTGTGGTTGTTATCTATGGTGTAATCTCATCTCTTTTGTCTTGTGAGCATGCTTAGATTGTGCCACAATTTGGTACACACGTTGATATTGCATTGTTGCTCATACTTTGACTTGTTTTGCTCCATCATTTTGACTTGAAAGCTGAGGATTCATGTGACTAATATTCAGTAAGTTTTTCCCCTATTTATGTATTACAACTGGTGATGATGCATCACTTTTGGTGACAATCTTTGGATTCCTTGTATAGAATGATCTACAAATGCTAGTTGGAACCGATGATTCGAGTGTAGTGGCAGAAACTTATTGACACACTGGATTATCGTCTCCAACGTTGTATACCACTTTAGCTAATATTACTTTTGTAAGGGAGTAGTACTCCTTATTTATGCTTTTGCGATTTAATGTAAGGGAGTAGTACTCCTCGTTTATGCTTTGGGCGAATATTTGTAAGGGAGTAGTACTCCTCGTTTATGCTTTGGGCGAATATTTGTAAGGGAGTAGTACTCCCGATTTAAAAAAAAAAAAAAATCATTACCACTCCCTCATAAAAAAACAAGTAAAATTACAAAAATGAGTCTTTTTTTCATAATCTATTTTTTTCGTACCAAATAAGGAGAAATATTTGAAATTCAGTCTCCTTCTAATCATACCAAACAAATTGAGAAAATCTCATATTCTTTTATCCTCCCCTCGCCTTTTCACTTCTCCCGTTTTACTTTTTTTTTTTCCCTCTTACTTGAACTAAAAGAACTATCAGATATGAGGCTTGTAGCTAGGGGTGGCAGATGAGTCGAGTCGGCTCGCGACCAGGCTCGATTTTGAGATCAACTCGAGCTCGAAAAATTCAAGCTCGAGTCGAGCCAGCTCGAGCTCGAGCTCAGTTATGACTGTTCACCAGCTCGCGAGCTGGTGAATATTTTTATTTTTGAATTTTTTATATATTTAATTTATATTTAATATTTGATCAATTTTATAATCAAAGTTGACCATATATTATAATCATTAATCAATATCATACATTTTATTTTGGATAATAATAAATTATGGTACTTTTATTTATACATTTAATCTTTATACAAAAAAATAAATTTAATCAACAACTTAGTAAATTATAATTTTTTTATAATTAAAATTATTATTTAATATGATATATATAAACTTTATGTTATATTTTAATATATATTTGTATTACGTTATACATTTTTTAAATTGACAAGTAATTCACTTTATGATTTTTTATTATTTATAAATTTATGTTAAAATTTAGTAATTTCTATGAATTAATCTAAAAATAATAATAATAATAGCAGTAATAGTAATAATAATAATAATAATGATGATGATGATGATGATGGTTGAACAATTCTAATTATTATATTTTTTTATATATAATGAGATTAAATAGTTTAATCAATAATTACGATATCTTAAAATTCGGGCACCCGATTCACATGAAATTTAAATATATACAAGACTGTGTTCATTAGATCATATGTTACAGTATGATTTAAAATCACATGGTCTGATTCAACGATACACCATCTTGAATGATTACTCTTATGTTTCGAGTACGATATCTCAACATCCATATATCCAATAAGTCTAAAACTTTACCAAATGTATTTTTCTGTAAGTTCTATCATATTAACGGTCTGATATGAATTTTGATGGCCCGATTAACCCATGTTGTTCAACAATGTAAGATGATAGTTACATCAATGTTATACTAACATTTATAAATATATAAATTTTGCAGATTGTGAACATATATTAATTTTAACTATAAAATATTTTTATGTATTTCAATTGCATTGTTTCAAATAATTGATACTTTCCCAATAACTTTAAACTATTTAGAATGATTTTTTTTCGTACAATTTACTGATTATATTACTACTAAACTAATCAGTAGTTTATATTTATAACAATAAATTAGAATTTCATACTATATTTTAGTATATTTATAATATATTATACATTATACAATCTATTTTATTACTTATAAATTTATGTAAAAAATTGGTGATTCTCATTATTTAATCTAATAATAATAATAATAACAATAATATAGTATGCATTATACAATTTATTTTATTAATAATAAATAAATTAATTAATTTAAAAAAAAACAGTGTGAGCTCGAGCTCAACATATAAGAGTCAAGCTCGAACTGGTGAGCTCGAAATTACAGAAGCGAGCTCGAACTCGAGCTCGATAAAAATGGTTGAGCTCAACTCGTTGCCACCCCTACTTGTACCTCACTCGATGCTTCATTGGCACGTTAGCTATTGATTTTTAATATTCATACTTTTCGTTACGTGGAGGTGGAAATTAATTAATTAATTAATTATATAGTCTACCCCAAAATAATTTAATTTGCGAAGAAAGAAAATATAGTTGGGATAAGACATGGACTTTCCTACGTATCTCGATCGACATTCTCTTTACGTGCCACATGGTCCCCCAATAGTTTGATTATTTGGAAATAAATCAATCATGGATAATTTATTAATTAATTATGATACATAGACAACTCTACCTAATTTTTATCCTAATTAATAGGGGTTAAATGAAATTTACCCTTGTGATAAGGGATATGAGCTAAAAAATACTTTCTCTAAAAAAAAATATAAAAAATTTACCACCCTATAGTTTTAGAAATAAACCAAAAAGACACCTTTATTTAATGGACGATTTGAATATGTATATATATTTATAAGGGTTAAAAAGACATTTGCATCCCTAAAATATGTTACCATCATCAATTATTCCTCTAAATTAAAAAAAAAATTCATTTACCCCTTATCTTTGAATAATTCTTTAGATTAAATAAAAATTAATAAAATATCTTTAACTAATAATAATGTGATATACGGTATGTTCGCATTAATACCCTCTATTATTAAGTATATCAATCAATTTGAAAGTTTATTCAACTATGTACAATTTTTATAAATTAATACTAAATCTGTATAAATTAATTAAGTATAAAATAATTATTTTAATTTGAGTGTATAAATAGTCATATTGATAATTAGCAAAAGTTTATAAATTATCTAATTCTAAATTAACAAATAAAGATGTATTTTTGCACATTAAATTTCACCCTCAAGTAATGTTTTAGGGGTATAGGGTCTACCTAAATCTAAAAAAATTGTTACAATAGATATATTTTCAAGTTTGGATTTAATGTAAAAGTATTAAGTACGGATATGGTCATACCTATCAAAATGAGTCTGGGTCTGAATTTGGGTATTGCAAGGCGTGAAATAGAATTACTATATGGTAAGATAAAATATAAAATAAAATTACCCCATGAACTCCCAAATTACCGCACTTAAGATTTGGGTGCCAAAACAATAGGCTCGACAACCACTTTAATATTTTTGTCATTAAAATTATATCTCATGTAATGCACAAACACAAATTTATAAATTTATTTAAAAATACTAACATTGATCTTATCGATATGTGACTAATCTAATATTAATTTATTAACATTATATATGAACACGAATTAAAATCAAATTGATAGATATATTTAATTATAAAGGGTATTTTTTTTCATTTTTATTAATTTATTAATATATAGCAAGGGTATTTTTGTTTATTTTTATTTAATTTAAAGGATGATCACAACATAGGGGGTAATTGAAGATTTTCTTAGTTTAGGAGGGCAATTGATGAGGATAATATACTTTAGGGCCAAAATGTGTTTAACCCTATTTATAATGATTAATATATATTAGGATAAAGTACTATTTTAGTCCGTTAAGTATGTCTAATTTTAATTTAGTCCGATAACTATGTCCATTTTTGTTTAGATCCAATAACTTACGAAATTGCTTACCTTTAGTTCTCTGGCAGATTTTCGGATAATTTTACCCCTATGCAACTTTTGAAAGGCAGTTTTAGTCCATATGCACTCATAGGGGTAAAATTGTCCGAAAATCTGTCAAAGGACTAAAAGTAAGCAATTTCGTAAGTTACTAGATATAAATAAAAATGAACATAGTTATCGGACAAATATTAAAATTAGGCATACTTAACGTACTAAAATAATACTTTTGCTATATATTATATGTAACATGCCTTAGTTATAATGATAAAAAGGTATTCAAATATTAATATTTTAGGAAAAAGAGAATGAGTGAAAACATATCCAAACAAAGCCATTATTAATTAACTTTAGATGGGCTTTGTCCTACCTTGTCTAGGGATGGACCATATATATATATATATATATAAATATATATATATAATATATTGAACCATAAGGTCATCAAGTGGTAAAATAAAAAGGCAAAACCCTCAAATATTATATTTATTAACTTAAACCTTAATTATTATTTTAATAATCATGAAAACCCTTTAAATAAATAAACAAATAAAAATGTGCATCATATATATATATATATATATGAATATTCAAAACGAGTGCATTGTATGAAAATTTTATCTCAAATCAAATCTAATGAAACTTAAATTTATCATAATATTAATGTACAGATTTAAAAACAATGAATGATATTACTAATATATAATATAATTTAATATAATTTATATTTATATGATCAAACTAATTAATTCACATAAAAATATTTGCTTCATATGAATATGTTATGCACTAAAATCGTGAGAAACAATTATTACTAATTATAATTAAATAAAAATTAATGTAAAAGTTTAAATTACGTATCGATTATGAAAATTAATTTTTATCTTGATTATAAATAATAATAAATATTTTTATCATACTTGCAAAAATAATAGTCAATAATTATTGTGTATCCATGATCAGTAACTATTTATTATGATCATTTATTTTTAATTATGCTAATTCATTTGGTGCATTATTATATATATATATATATATATATATATATATAAAGTAGTGGTTGTAGCAAACTCCTTTGCTCTATATAAAATCCCTCAAAGGGTTCACTATTTTGAAGGACCTCATCACCACCTTCTACTCTTTTCTTTCCTCCCAACCTATGATGGATCTACACAAAATTTCAGCAGCAGCATTCTACACTTTTGTCCTCTTTTTCTGTATTCCCCGAACCATTAAGGCACAACACACTTGGCAAGAAGCCTTTAAGGTCCTGGGAATTGCATGGAACCCGGATGGAACCTTAAACCGGACCGTCCAAATTCCCATGGTCGACCCGACCCCGTATGCTGACTCCAAACCCGCCCCGACTGCCCTTTCCCAAGACATTTACCTCAGCCCCTATAGCAAAGCCTATATCCGTCTCTACATACCCGTCAACCCGCCCAAGAACCAGAAACTCCCCCTCATCATCTACCTCCACGGCGGCGACTTCGTCCTATTCAGTGCCTCAACCGTCATCTTCCACAACTTCTGCAACGACATCGCGTCCCAGTTCCCCGCCGTCGTCGCCTCAGTCGAGTACCGCCTTGCCCCGGAGAACCGCCTCCCCGCCGCCTACGACGACGCTCTCAATGCCATCTTCTGGGCCAAGAACCAGGCCCTGGGGATTGGCGGGCGTGATCCGTGGATGGAGTACGCTGATTTCTCCAGGGTTTTCTTGCTGGGAAGCAGCTCCGGCGCCAACATAGTCTACCACGCGGCGCTGCGAGCTCTGGATTTTGATATCCGGCCATTAAAAATCAAAGGGTTGCTTCTGAATCAGGCGTATTTTGGCGGGCTGAAGAGAACTGAGTCAGAGATCCGGCTCAAGGATGACCCCTACGTTGCTTTGTATGTCAACGATGTGTTGTGGAGCCTGGCCTTGCCCAAGAACCTGAACAGGGATCACGAGTTCTGCAACCCGATTTCGGGCGGGACGTATTTGGGTCGGGTGTTCCGGTTGCCGAAAGTGTATATAAAGGGTGATTTCGGAGACCCGTTAGTTGACAGGTCGGTTCAGCTGGTGCAATTCTTGCAGTCATGTAGAGTTCCGGTGTATTACCGGTTCAACCAAGGAGGGTTTCATGGGATAGAGCTTCAGAACCGGACAGCGGCTCAGCAACTGTACGATGATATGAAGTCGTTCGTGAATGATGTGTATGCAAATTTGAAGTCAGAGGATATCTCTGACTCTCAGCTTCGTTCTTCCTACTGATCAGACTGTGTTATGATGAGTTTGATGATGTCTTGTCCTGTGCCACTTGTACTTGCTGATGGCTGCCTTTGAATAAAAAAAGACGTACGTGTTGCGTTTTCCTTATATTATTATAATTTTAAAAAAAAAGAAAAATTTCAACTCAAAATTTAATTTAATGAAAAAATGCAACTTACTCCTTTATAATTTTACTCATTGCATATATTACAAACAATAAATTGCATTTATCCCTAAATTTAATCATTTCACATATTAGGAGGAGTAAATTGCATATAATCCCAAATTTAAACATACTTGGATAAAAACATGGAAAGTGGGTTAGTTATGGACGTGAAGAATTTTGAACCCTCAATCATCGCAATTGATGGTCCCTGAACATTGCTGTTTATCTTCTATTACACTGTTTTAGTAAACATTGGTGTTATATTAATGAGCATTACAAGAAAATATAATTGAATGATGCTAATAATAAAAATGAAAAGCTCTGCTCTAAAACTTCAAACGATTCAAAAGGAGAAAAGATATGGCAAAAGCCTAATGGAATGTAAGCCTAAGTTCCTCTAGGGAATCCGACAAGAAGTACTCCTAAAAAATAAATTGACCAAAAAATGCTCAATTGACCCAAATTCAACGAGACTCAGATTCATGAAGGCCTTAAAAGCCAACAAAGAACTTTAGGGACTTAGAATCTCCCAGCCTAAGTCAAACCCTATATTATGTGGTGTCTACGGGTTGCATCTACGTAGAATTTCTGAATGAACACCCCACAGTATCAGATAAAGACCGGCCGCCTCATTAGTGGCACATGGCATCCCCAACCGAAAGTAAGCCTCGAACCCTAAAAGCTTGGACTTCGGTTGGCGGAAGACATCTCCTCAACCACCTCACTGAGAATCAGGGAAGACATCCTTATCCCGAAAAGATACTCTCATCCGCAGTAGACTCTAATCGCCCCGAGGATCACTGGTCCTCCAATCTCTAAGAGATAAACTCCACCAAATTTGGGAGGGATCCCCTAACCAGTAGGAGATGACCTTCTACCGAACTGTGGGGGATTTAGCTTTATCCAGCAACTTTAAGATCATACTCAACTTGAGCTTGATACTATAATTTTCACCTTCATGCTATAACTTTAGTGGAAAGAAATACTTTAATTCCGTACTTAGAGTTGTACTTCAATATTGATCTCTCTCTTTTATATAAAAAACAAGGAATAAGACTCGTATTTTCACGTATTTTCACTCTTTTATTTCATAGAATTTTATTTAATTACCTTTGCGCTAATTAGACCTGAGTACCATCTTTTACTAGCAAACATTAGCGTCGTCTGTAAGAACACAGAATTAATTAAGAAGTGAGAACAATATAAGCTACCAATACCAAAACTAGCGCCTCCTTGGATACCTCCTTCAAGAGGATGTTTTCTCAGATGACTACCTCCATTCAGAGCTAATTGATTATCTATTGTTAGTGACTTTACTTACCCAACTTTAATGTTGCAACAGGACGTTCCTCTTGGAGAAAGGTTGGTGCATCTTAGACCTGCGGCGGTGTGTTTTTGGGGTCCTTTTGGGGGAGTAGGGCGACAGTCTCTTCAGTTAAGGAATCCCGTCAAAAGAGCTTCCTCTTAACTAAAAGAAACCCAATTTATTGGGGTACAATGGAATCATAGATCTGCAAGAGCACCTATCTTGCTTTGAGAATGTTCCCTTCTCCACCCATATTAAGAAAAAGTGGGATTTAGGACGGATTGGACGGGTCCTTGGCACTCTTGAGGAACAAAGATAGCTCGTTGACATCATGACCATCCTTTGTTATGTTTTGTGGTTTTGGGATGGGACAATCATTACCAAAGATGTTACAAAACAAGTGTTACAAGTTGTGCTCTTAAAACCAGTCCAAATTTGTAATGGTAAATAATTGAAACTCATTTTGGAACACAAATTGAAAGGTAGGGACGAACAAGAGATGACCATTTCTAAGTGAGAGACAAAACGTGATGAAAAAATGATAGTTGATAAATCCATTAAAAAAATAAGGTACAATTTGGGACAATTTTAGTACGTAGGAGGACAGTAATACAAAGACCGGTCCGAAGTATGAGTTTTCTTTCAAACAAAATGTGTTACAAGTACCGTATCAAAGGCTGTCACAATGTGGAATGGTTTTCATGTATTAATAATATTGTATTACGAAAATCATTCCAGCAATGACACAATGGATATATTTTAATAGGTACATAACCTTTCCTATATGTGTTCTTAAGACCATTACAGATTGTGCATCAATGCTTATTTTTTAACGACTATTTTTGTGTGCCAGAAACCATTCCAAATATATATATATGTTCCTCTATTTTCATTTAATATCACTATCTTCTTCCATTCTTATATTCTCTCTATCTCGTCTATCTTTCTCGAATTTTTGTTGATATTTGAAGTTATTTTGATCATGTAATAACTTTAACCCTTTTTAGGTCAATTGGTTATATTTGTTGTACTTTTGTCAATTAAATTTAATGTTATAATAATATATATGTGTTTGAGTAGGACTCATCATATTAAGACAATTGAGAAGATGGATGTATGAGAAGAACCTACCGAATAGGGAAGTTTTCAAAATTACGGGCGAGGTAAAGTTTGACTTTATGAAAGATTTTATGCCTGAGTATTATAATTGGACTTCACACTGAGAGGGTGTAGGAGTACTTTGAGGCCGTCACCTCACCCCCTTTGCAAGAGGAGCAAACTCCCGCTGCTCATGAGGAGGAGGGTACCAGCATACTGGGTGATGCGGTGCATATGAAATGGGTGTAGAGGATGGTTTTTGATGCCGCAAGGCCGGCTTTCTAGTTTAATTATAACCAGGATGGTGTGCAATGATGGTACGAAATTGTGTCCTCATGATGTCGGGCCTAGTTCATAGTACAGTGGAGCCCCCTATGATTATGTGTTTGGGCTGGCAGATCGATTTTACGATGTTGTGCATGCTGCCAATCAGGAATCTCAATTGACATCTGTTGTTGAGTTGATGAAATAAAGGCCGAGGCCTATTTATCTGAGTAAACATATGATCAAATATCCCAGTGGACCAATAATATATTGCCCCGTGACCATACCTTGCCCTTCGATTACTATAGTACGAAGAAGTTGATAAGAGAGTTAGGTTTACCTATTGAGAAGATTGATGTATGTAAGAATAGTTGAATGTTGTACTAGAAGGACGATATTGATATGGACTACTGCAAGTTTTGTGGAGAAGCTAGGTACAAGCCGACCATGGAGTGAAATCCTAACCGTAAGAAGACCCCTTCTGCCATTCTTAGATGCTTTCCACTTACCCCATACCTGTAGAGGTTGTATGCTTCAAAAGCGACTGTCGAGCAAATGATGTGGCATGCCAACCATTATATAGAGGAGGGATCCATGTTCCATCTGCCTGATGTAGAGGCATGGAGGTATTTTGACCAGACATATCTCAGTTTTACAATAGAGCCTCGTAATGTTAGACTGGGTTTGTCATGGATGGGTTCACACTACGCGGACAGTATGATGGTACGTATTCATGTTGACCCGTTATACTTACACTGTACAATCTCCCACCAAGAATGTGCATGAGTTCTGAGTATATGTTCCTAAAGATGGTGATTCATGGCCTTTCCAATCCAAAATGTCTAATTGATGTTTACCCAGAGTCGTTGATCAAGCAGTTGTAAAATTTGCTACATGTGGGTATACTGACGCGTAATAATGCAAAGAACGAGGCATACACGATGAGCGCCACGTTGATGTGGACCATGAATGGATTACTCGCCTATGGGATGGCGTCTGGATGGAGTACCGCTGGTAGTATAGGGTGTCTAATTTGTATGGATGACGCACGTGCATTCTATTTGAAAACGGTAGGAATGCGTGCTTTTTTGACTGCTATAGACAATTCCTCCCCCAGGAACATCCATATTGTAGGAACAAGTAAACATTCACTAAGAACCGAGTAGAAAGGAAGATTGTACGTCTAAGATTGACGGGAGAACAAATCTGCGATTGGGTTGCAGAGTTCAGTCTTGCAGTTGAAGTACCGTTTCGCTCCCACCCGGCTACGGTAGCAAGCATAAGTTGACAAAGAAAATCATCTTCTAGGAGCTCGAGTACTGGGGAACGCATTTGATACGACACAATCTTGATATCATGCACATTGAGAAGAATGCGTGTGATAATATATTCAATATCGTGATGGACATAAAGAAAAAAATAAAGGACAGTATGAAAGCATGAAAGGACTTAAAGATCATATGTAATTGACCGGAGCTTGAGGTGGATGACAGGAGACCAAACGTGATGCCCAAAGCTGTATATATCCTGACGAAGGAGCAGAAAAGGAGGATATGTGAATGGAGCACCTATTGTTCACCTGCCATATGAAGCGCGCGTGGGAGGGCCCGTGCAATACAGGTGGATGTACCAATTTGAGAGGTAAGTAAGTGAGTTATTGTAGTTTTTTGAAATAGCTCTAGTGTCATATGTTTTCTAGTAAATATTCATTCGAATAGATTTCTCCAAAACTTGAAAATGAAGGTGAAAACAAGCACAGATCGAGGAGTTAATTATAGAGGCATATCTTATAGAAGAAATCAGTGTATTCACTTCTGACTACTTCTTGTCGTAGATTCTTTGCAAGCAGTGCAGACCCCATAGAAATGACGACCACAGGATGAATGACAATCGTATCCAACGGTCTAGTTTCAACTATCCTAGTCGAGCAAGTGGTGCTTCAAAGAAGAGGTGGCTCAGTAGTTCAGTACATCACATAATCGAGACGTACATCTTGTACAACTATGAAGTAGTCACGCCATACTACTAATAAGTGTAAAGATAACAATAGTTTATAAAATTCTTTAAGAGTTTTAACCTATGCATTGATATGTATTCTATTTTTTTTACATATAACTTATTTTTGAATGAACTCTACGAGCACCGACATTTGGAGAATCCCAAAATGGATCTACTAATAGATATTGACTTCAAGGATTGGTTTAAACGTCATGTAAGTAGTGCCTAACTATGAAATGGTCAGTCATCAATTTGTCTCTAATATATGCATTGTAGGTGAAATCTGAATTGAACTACACGGACAATAAGTTGTTGAAGTTGCATTACTGGGGTCCTACCGCTGAGGTCATAACATTTCCGTATTACTTTGTAAATGGTTACAATTTCCACACTAAACGTCACAGGCAAGTCAACTATGAACTGTGGGGTGTATGTTAAGCTCATCATATACAAACATGAAAAGTGATTTCTATGAGATACTCGAAGAGACAATTTAGTTAGAATACCCACTTTTTCCAAATATGCACATTATTTTGTTCAAATGCCGTTGGGTGGATCCCGTGAGAGGTATACAGATACATTGACTCTGGCATAACAAACAGTACAAGTATACTACATGAAATACCTTAACATGAAGAGAGACAAAGTTGACTGGATGGCTGTATGCAAAACCAAAGCTTGAAAAATCATTAATGACTCTTGATGGATCAAAGTCGCATTTCAAGAAGAGGAAACCATACCTACTCCACAAGTTTTGGTCCATTTCAAGAAGAGGAAACCATACCTACTCAACAAGTTGTTATGGACAATCATAGTTATGACCTGCACGATCCAAATAGTATACAATTAGTTGTTGATCTTTGTGTCGCAAATCAACAAGGAGTAGGTACATCCCGCTCAACAGATGGTGAATCTGGTGACGAATATGACAAAGATAGCTTTGACGAGGATTACGAGACTGAAGAAGTCAATAATTATGATTGAAAGTTAATTTACTATTTCTGTAATCAAACATTTATAAAAATTTCTATAAGAATGATTGATTAAATATTTCTATAATCATTTTGTATGAATAATTTTATTTTTTTTAAAAAATTACACATATTAGGAACGGTTACATACAACATAAACCATTCCATAACCATTCCAACTAGGAAAGTTCAATTAAAAAATTGTGTCCACAATTGTGCTATAGTGTACGTGAATAATATTAAATATGAACTAGGAACGGAAATACAAATAAGAACCATTCCATAAACAGTTACACACGTATAAAGAAAAGTGAGGAAAATTCAAACCTAGGAACGATTAGTATAATTTGACCGTTTCTATAGAAGTTCCACGTAAATTTAATTTGGCGCCAACTAGAAAAGTGGAGGGAAAAATTTATGTTTAGGAATGGTTATTAAATATTTGACCGTTCTTAAAAATCATCATAATGACAATTGTGCCAAAGAAATGTAAAACCTTTCCTAATTCTAAAAAAAAAATTCCTAGTGCACTTCTCAGTTACAATATCCCCACATCCACGAGCCTGATTAATTTCAAATTTAAACGGCATAATAAATACTATCCAAATGTGAATATTGTAATAATCTGAATTAAAATCACATAGCATGATTGACAGTTGCATGTTTTGAACCTTGCTAATTTTGAATCAGATACGACATCTCAGTATCCGTATAACAAAAATGTCTAGAACTTCATAGAATGTAGTCTTTTGTCGATTTAATCATGTCTAACGGTCTTATCAAAATTTTATTGGTCTGATTGGGCGACACACTATAACAGTATAAGATGCTAGTTACATCTATGTAATACTAACAATTTCGAATATACAAATATACTTGATTTACTGAACATGTATCAATTTCATTAAAAAAATTATATGTTTCCAATTGTATTGATTAATTTATGGTCTACTTTTCTTTGATCATTAACGTGTTTAATGATTTTTCCTTCATTATTAGTTTTTTTTGGTCAAAAAGGAAAATATATTTGGCATTTAAATTGAAACGGTTTAATAAACATATGAATGGTCATGCAAATGCCGTCTTTAAACTACATCGTTTTCGAATAAAATAACATCGTTTTGTATTTCTAGGACCGATTTTAGGAACTATTAGTTTAATACATGACTGTGTCAAAATGAGTTCAAAATGTAACCAGTCCACACTATATATGAAACGAAGTCGTTTTACTACCTTAGGAATGATCATGGTAACGATTTTTAAATACATGACCGCTTCAAGATCGTTCCAAAACTTTAATATATAAGCGACATTTAGCAGATTTTTTCCTCACTTTCCCACTTTTCTCCTTTTTTCTCCCTTCCTCTCCCTGTTGTCAGCCTCCACCGTGGGCAGCCGCCAGCCGTTGCCTCCATCCGCCAGCCTCCACCTCTCTCTCTCTCTCTGTCTCTCTCGCCATCCGCTAGTCACTACCGTCCGCTAACCTCCACCTATCTTACTCCTCCGCCGTCGTCAGCCCCATCATTTTTAAAGGTTAATTTTATTGTTATTTTTTATTTGGTTGTTTATTGTTAAATATTTGTGATAATATGTGTAATTAAATAATATAAATATGTGAAAATATGTTTTGGAGACCATATGTGTAAATATTTGGGAAAATATTTTCTGGAAAATATTTTGAAAAATATTTTGAGAAAATATTTCCACATATATTTTTCTGGATTATATGTGAAAATATTTCTGAAAATATTTTGCGAGAATATTTTTCTGAATTGTTATGATTTTTCAAAAAATATTTTATGTAATTATTGTGTAATTTTCTTTAATTACTGTGTAAGTTTTTGCAATAATTTTTATAATTTTATGTAATTATTGTGTAATTTTCTATAGTTTGAGTGTAATTTTTTGTAATTCTTCGGTAATCTTCTGTAATTAATCGTTAACATTATGTAATTATTCGGTAATTTTTTGTAATTACTGCATAATATTTTATAATTATTTGGAATATTATATAATTATTGTGTATTTTATATGATTTACTGTGAAATTTGTGAAATTATTTATGCAATTCAGAATATATTTAGTACAAGAATCATAGAATTAGGATAGTATCTCAAAAATATTATCAATAATCACAAATTAGGCTAAATATTTCAAATAATAATATTATTACCATAATATTATCAATAATCACTAATTGAAGATAATATTCCAAATAATAATATTATTTACCATAATATTATCAATAATCACAAATTTGGCAAAAATTCCAAATAATAATATGATTACCTTGATATTATCGATAATCACAAATTGAGGATAATATTTCAAATAACAATATTATTACCATAATATTATCAATAATTACAAATTAGGCTAAATATGCAAATAATATTATTATTACCATAATATTATCAATAATCACAAAATTAGGCTAAATAATATTCCAAATAATAATATTATTTACCATAATGTTATCAATAATCACAAATTAGGCTAAATATCCAGAATAACAATATTATTATCATAATATAATCAATAATCACAAATTAGGTTAAGTGTTTCAAATAATAATATTATTACCATAATATACTCAATAATCACAAATCAAGTTAAATATTCCAAATAATAATGTTATTTACCATAATATTATCAATGATCACAAATCAGGCTAAATCTTCCAAATAATGATATTATTACCATATTGTATCAATAATCACAAATTAGGCTAAATATTCCAAATAATAATATTATCTACCAAAATATTATCAATAATTACAAAATTAGGCTAATATTCTAAATAATAATATTATTTACATAATAATTACAATAATGAAATAATTAGGCTAATATTTTAAATAACAATTAATATTGTTTAAATAATAATTATAATATTATGCTAATATTTCTAATAATATATACTAGTCTTATTTAAATAATTAACAATTATAAAGTTAGGATAATTTTTTCAATAATTTAAAGAAACTAATACTTACTATATATACATTTATAGATTATGTCCATTGGTGCCCGGCCTCCTTTACCACATGGATGACATGGTTGTGGTCGTGTCCGGCCAATTCCACCAGTGCTGTCTAATGCTTCCCATGTTTGGGAAGTAGTGTTCTGACCACCCCCTACCTGACACGGCTGGTCCTTCAGCCGCCGAGTAGACTTCAAATGATGCTGGACCATTTACAGCGGCATCGATAACTGAGGAGGTTGGACAGATGTTTGCCACACCAGCGGTTGATCTTGCCCACCCGTAGGCTGTTCCACCACAACCAGCACCACCAACAGTCCTCCACACCAATAGTGCACCAGTGTATCAGCATCGATGACGGGAGGTAAATTTGTTTATGTGTTTATTTTAGTTTTTTTTTTTTTGAAAAACACTAATTAACATATCCTTTTAGGTCCAACCGCAAATTCCACGAGCGCATCAATGCAGTGGTGCAAGGACACATTTGCATCCTTGGGGATGTTTGAGGAAGGTGTCGCCAGAGCACCAACAATTCTGATTTGAGAGTCTGAAGGTAATGTACTTTTAAAAACTTTGTAGTATCTTATAATTTAAATTGTTTACTGAATTTTACTAATATTTTTTTTTATTTTATATTTTGTAGATGACCTACTATTGGGAGTGTGACGATGAGTCCATGTTCTGGGTCTTCCACATGTGGGCAGGCAAATTCATCTTAAAACAGTTTGCCATTGCTTGAAAAGAGCTGGTCAAGCCACTTTGGCTAGCCAACGAGGTATAGCTCCAACTCCAATCATTCTGGGCCAGCGGGGACTTTTAGGATGAGTCCGCCAAGAATAACACTACAAAAGAAATCATTTTATAGTAATGGCTTTTGCACAATCAAGTTAATAATTTGTAATAGTTTTTTCAATTTGTAACAGTCGTTGTAATGGCATACCCTATTGTTGCTTTTTTGGGTGTTACAAAATCTTTGTAATAACTTGCTTGAAAGCCGTTACAATTTGTAACAGCCGTTGTGACTGTCATAAGAGATCGTTATAATCGTAGTTCAATTGCCAAACATGCATTTGCTCCTATTTTTGAAACAACCAAGTTAAATTTGATTTAATTATTATTGGAACTACCTTTATAACACATATAGGTATGGTTGTGCTTGAATATAGAAGCGGTATTTGGAATATTTTTTGTAACGACCATGGATTATGTTGTAATGGTTGTTGCAACTGCCTTTATTACTGCTTTTTACTCTGCTTTGATAACGGCTTTTTGGACGGCCTTTTTCATATTTAATAACTATCTTTTACACAGTTTTTATAATGGTTTCGTGATTATATGATAGTTATACGTATTCCAAAAGCCGTTACAAATGCAGGGGCAAAAAAATATTTTTCATATTTAATTTTTTAATCTATTTTAATATTTATTTTTGTAAAATAAATTATTGGATTTTTTGTTATATCTAGGTAGTTTTATTTCTTAAATGTGAAATATTATATAAAAAAACATATAATATAACAAGAAAATAAAAATAATTTATTATAAAAATATAAATATTGTTTTTACATTGTATTTTTATAAATTAAAAAAAATCCTAATGTAAATCAGCATCTCCTTCGGTCGCGTGTTTATCGTCGTTGTCATGTCATCGGGTATTGAGGCTGAGGCGTTGGAGGACCAGGCCAGGTGGGATTCATCCGCCACATCCACTCGTCGACCTTGCTACCTGATCATCAAGGTTGGGACTTGAAAAAATAATAAAAATTAAATATATTAAATAATATTATTATAAATTAACACAAATTACATAAAATTACACAAATTAATGAAAAAAAATTCAGAAATTACACATATTTTCTTAAATTAATACAAATTACATAAAATTACACATATTCAAAAATTAACACAGATTACACATATTTTCAAAAATTACATAAAATTAAATCCTAACTTTTTAACTAATATTCATAAGATTAAAGAAAAATTAAAATCAATTTTGAAAAATACATAAAGATATATTTTCAGAAATTACTGAGAGCATTACAGAAATATTTTCAAGAAAAAATTCAAACATTTCAGAAAAATAAATTTATAAAATTTTCAGAATTTTTTTTTAGAAATTACATGTATTTTCTTAAATTAATACAAATTACATAGAATAATACAACTTACTCAAATTCATAAAATTAACATAAATTACACAAATTGCACATATTCATAAAATTACACAAATTACATAAAAGTTATACAAATTATACATATTTTCAGAAATTACATAAAATTATATCCCAACTTTTTTCCTAATATTCATATGATTACAGAAAAATTTAAATAAATTTCAGAAATATTTTCAGAAACTTAGAATTTAAAAAGAATTTCAGAAAAAATAAAATAAGTTTCAAAAAAATTCAGAAATTACCGAAAAATTTTCAGAAATGTTTCCAAAAAAATTTCAGAAAAAATAAAAATTAATAAAAATCTATGTTGGAGAAAAGTATCCATTATATGGAATAATACAATTGAAGTATATAAAATATTTGAGACTGAGTTGATATATGTTCACAATATGAAATAAATTTGTATATTCATAATTGTTTGTATTATGCTAATGTAACTATCATCTTACATTGTTGTAGTGCATGGCTTAATTGGACCATCAAAATTTAGACCAAACCGTTATATACGACCAAACAGACAAAAGAATATATATTATTAAGTTTTGGATTAATTGGGTATAGGGATGTCGAGATATTATATCCGACACATAAGAATAGTCTTTCAATCCGGTGCACCATTGAATCAGGTCATGTAATTTTAAATCACACTGTCAGATGTGATATAATAAACACAATCTTATATGTATTTAAGTTTGACATGAATCGAGTGCATGAATTCTAAGATATCGTACTTCGAAACATAAGTTTTGAATTTTAAACACATATTTTAACGACCTTTTACACGATTTTTAATATTAACATATTGGAATGACTTTTGGTACTAATCTTGGAACTACCATTTGAAAATTGGATTACCCCCAATTTTTTTTGTGAGTTTCAGCCAAACGAATATATTGGAACGATTTTTGGAATGCCTTTATATATGACCATTCCAACATTTCAATTTCCCTCCACATTTTGAGCCAACACCATAATAGATCTGCTAAATATTGTAAATTTTAAAACTGCCATTGCAATATATTTTTTAAATTTTTGGCTGTTTCAGATATTAATTTTTATTTTTTTAAAAAAATAAAAATTTATTCATAAAGTATTATAAATTTAAATATTTCTCAAAATATTAGATAATTGGAACGGTTTGTGGACTATTCAAGTGTATTACATTGTGTAACGACTTTATATTGAATTCTTTGAACATTTTTTTTTTGTTCAATGGCCATTACAACACCAACACGGCCGTTCCAAAAATCATAGTAAATTTATAACGGTAAAGGTTTTGTAACGGCCATTACGAGTTATATATTCGGAACGGCATTTGGTTTAAATTTTGGAACGGTGAGCTTTCACAAAAAGAGAAGCCATTCCAAATTTTAATAACAATTCCAAAAGCTATTCCAAATTATAACGATCAAATTGTTGTGAAAGCTTCACGAATATGACTATTTAGGATGTCCTTTGTAACCATTTTGCTATTCCAAACATAAGAAATTTTTCTGGCAAGAAACGTGAAGTCAACAATTATTTTCCTTTCCAAAAAATTGGAACGGCCAAATGGTCATTCCAGAAAAGTTGTTACAAATCTTGATTTTTTTTGTAGTGTAAGGCGAACCGGGCAGCAAACCCCGCGACGTCCTCTACTTTATACTGTAGGGGATCTTCCTCTGTCGACATGCACAAGAGAAAAATGGCAAGTAATATTATTTTTTAAAATTTATCATTGTTTTATAAATATTATGCTAACTGTTTTATTCTTCTACAGGAGGTAGAGTCGGTCGTTGGCCAAAGGCGATGGAACTGTTTGCCAAATGCTATAAGAAAAAGGCTGACGGCGGCTGGAGAGGCCCGAGGGTAGCTGAGGTGGTGGTAAGTATAATAATAATTTTATTTTTTAAAATAATTTTGAGGTAATGTTTTAATAATTTTGTTTGTTTTGCAGGAGACATCCAAAAGCTTATGGAGGGTCATTAGCGTTAGCCCACAGCCGAGGACCATGATACCTCAATTGAATCGGAGGCTTTGGTGGCGATGACCGAGCAACAGCTGTGGTTGGCTGCAATCAGGGGCAAGAACAAGGCCCGTGTATTCGGGCTTGGTTTTGAGGCCCACGTTTTCAATCGGACCTGCACGTCACCATCGCCACCGCCACCCTCAAATTCGCACATGGAGAATCGCATCGTCTGGCTGGAGAGGATGATGGTCGACATGATGGCCATGATGAAGTCTATGCCGGTCAACTCCTTGACTAGGGGACTGTCACAACCGACCGCCTCCACTAGCGGCTCGGCATAGCCTCCAACAGGGCCCCCAGTCCCATTTAAGTACGATATGGATGTCGTTGGTGAGAAGGGTTTAGATTAAATTTTATTTTTTTAAAATTTTGTAATTGTATAGTATTTTAAATTAATATAATATTTTTTTTCCTAATTATTTATGTTTCATAATATTTATTACGTCCCATTAATATTTATTCGATTAATTAAACTCATACATATACTTAAATTTAATAATAATTATAAATATTAAATTATTATTTAAAATTATATAAATACAAAAAATATTATGAATGGTTTTAGTAATTGTAAATAAAATGGTACAAATTAAAAACCAACACCATTTCAAACACCCACTACAAAAAATCCATTTTATTGAAACGACTTTTGTAACGGCCATTTTATTAATTTTGTACAACTTTTTTTAAATTGTAACGATTTTAGAAACGGACAGCCCTACAGCAGCTAAACCGAGCGTTACAAATTATTTGTAATGGTCATTCTACCGGTTGCTGTAAGCCGTTGCGGAGTACCAATAGTCATTATTTACAATTTTAAAAAGTATTAACATTAAAAACACATAATTGTATTTATTATTGATAAAATTATATTTTTGTTTGTAAAATTCCTAAAATTTTCATTAAAGTCCAAATTTATCCTAAAAATTATATGAAGGTCCTAATTTTTTCCTTAAAATATTTATATAAAATTCATTAAATTCCATTATTTTCCTAAAATTGGCAATAAGGTCAAAATACATCCTAAAAATTGTAATAAAGTCCAAAATTTACCTAAAATTACATTAAGGTCCAATTTTTTTTTTCTAAAAATTGCATTTAGGTTCAAATTTATCCTAAATGTACATTATGTTATATTTTTCACTAAAATGCATAATTTTTCTAAAAATTGCATTTAGGTCCATATTTTTTCTAAAAAAATAAAGAAATTACAAAAATTCCAAAAAACATTCAGAAAATATGAAAAAGTTCCAATTTTTTTTTAAATTATAGAAAATCAAAAAATTTTCAGAAATCTTAAAAATTTCTGTAATTCTTTTTAAAATTACAGAAAATAAAAAATTATGAAAAATTTCTACAAGCTAATCAAATGTATATGCGCGAAAATAAGAGTGTTGAGAGTGCGTGTGGTTAGTAAGAATTTCTACAACAAATGAAATGAAATAAATACAACTTGCACATATATATAAGTTTTTTGTAGTAGCTTTTGTAATGGCCTTTGAAACTCTTAATATTGCTTTTGAAAACTAGCTGTTAGGAAATGTAGCAGTTTTTTTGTAACGACTTTTGTAACGGACAATACAAAAAACCGTCTCTAATGTCCTGATTTTTGTAACACCATCTTTCTATATATTTTCCCCCGGAGTTTTCCACTACCATTGTAACGGCTTCTTATTTCACCAAAAAATCGTTACAAAAATAATGAGCGGTTATAAAAACCATAGCAAATTAGTAATGGCCAATAAATTATAACGTTTTAGGCACACCAGAAACTTGTAACGGCTACTGTAACGGTTCTGGCCGTTACAAAATAAATACACTTTTATTATCCCTAAATGACATCAGCACGTCCAATCAATTACAAAAATGTTGCAAAGGTTGTGTGTATTCGGTCGTTACAAAAAATTCATTACAAATTTCGGTATTTTTTGTAATGACCATTGATAAAACAGTTCTACAAAAGTATTCCTAAAAAGGATTGGTTGTTCCTAAATATATTCCAACTCAAATTAATGCATACATCACAATGTGTTTCAAAAAATAATCCTAAAACAGTTAGAGAGCGTTCCAAACAAAATATTAAATCGTGCCTAATACTATTCCAAAAAATGTGCACTATACAATTTCAATGACCGTTCTAAATATATCACCATCATAGATAACAATAGTTTCAAGTTTCAGCCAATCGTATTATAAAAATTATTCCAAAATTATCTTGAATTAATTTACATAACCGTTCCAAAACTTATCCAACGTATTCCAACCAAACAAATCAAATTTTCATATTCAAATACACTATTAGGAAGGGTAAAGAACAATGTGGTACAATACTCGTTCCACATTGGGAACAGTTCTGCACCAACCATTCTTAAATTTTAGGAACGCCGTCTATAACGATGGAACATATACCATTCCAAATTCCAGTTCAAATTAATTTCTTCTTTTTAGTACCGTTCCAAAATGAAAAAAATTATTCCTAAATTCGGTACAAATCCCATATTTTTTTGTAGTGATCGTTATACTGTTGGGGGAATTAATCCTCGATCGTTCATGGAGAATTTTTCTTTCTTTCTGCACCAATTTGCGAGCAATAAACAATATTGAAAAAGTTACGATGAGCTTTTTTTTTTTCATACAATAAAAAGCAGGAGAATTTTCTAAAGGAGTATCTCCAATATTTTAACTTAGTGTCCCTATAGAGGTCCCTTTTGCTTCCTCTGATTTACTAACATGTGCTTTTATGCAGGGATTACAAGATGGGGACTTCTTCAAGTCCTTAGCCAAGAAGCCACTCCAAATTTTGAGAATCTCCTAAGCCGAAGCGAAAAATACATTAACATGAAAAAAGCTAAGAAATACAAGCAGGAAGTCCTTAGTGAAAAACGTAAGGGTCGAGAAGACGAGGCCGCTTCACACATATCTTTAGGAATAAGCTCTGCCTCAGAGTAGGCACTCCAAAGTCCTCCTTGATCGAGGCACAAAAAAGCCCTATCTTCTACACAAACACATAAAACCCTCACTCGTGGAGGCACCCAAGTCCTTCAGGTAGGCACCTAGGCTCTTTTCCGGGGAGGCCCATAAGCTCTGATTTGTGCAAGCACAAAAACTCTTGTTTTCCACTCAGTCACAAAAAACCCTACTTCCGGGAGATATCTTTTCACTCATCCACCGAGGCCCTCAAGTCTTGCTCCGAGTAGGCACCCTCAAATAAGCCCTCTTCCTAGGAGGCACACAAATCTTGCTCCGTGTAAGCACAAAACACCTATTTATAATAGGAACATCTCTATTGTTAATTCTTACAAAAGAATAACCATACACCCAAGTAGGCGCAAAAGACACCAGTTAAGCCTCCTCCGTGGAGATACATAAACCTTGTTCCGAGCAGGCACCTTCATAAAGCATTGCTCCCTACAGGCACGAAGTAAGCTCTTCTTTTTCAATACATGCTTTTGCTATTAACATTTTCTTGCAAGAAAGTAAAAGAAAAAAAAAATGGTTCCCTCTTCAGGCTAGACTCTTGCCTCTACTAGACGAAGACGTTTACAGGGAAGTTTCCACATATTAGAGGGCGAGGGAGGGCACAATGATGCTCATAAAAAAAGGGATCGACCAAAGAGGCTTAAGCGATCCAAAATGAAAAAAGATATCGCAAGAGCACAAAGGAACGGAAGGTTTTAGTGTCCCAAGGAGGCTCAATTCAGGTAAGGCCCAAAATGACCCCAAAAAGCTTGGTCGGGTAGAGCCCTAAGGGAGTTAAGTAGGAGGCGTTCCCTAAAAATAAATTGGCAAATCCCCAATTGACCCCAATCTATGGAGATCCAAATCCAAGAGGGCCTCACACGCTCGTAAAATCAGATAACGGCCAGTCAATTCCTCAGGGATACACGGCGCCCCCACTCGAAGTTAACTCCTAAAGCCTAAAAGCTTAAACTCCGATTGGGGGAAAGCATATCCTCAACCATCTCTATGAAAATCCGAAAGGCATCCTTATCCCCAAAAGATGTCGTTATCCGCAGTAGACTCCAACTGCTCGAGGATCACTGATCCTCCAAATTTGAGGGATCCCCCAACCTCTATAGAAGAAAGCCTTCTACCAAATCCATAGAGAATTCAGTTTTATCCAACCACTTTGAAATAATTCTCCACTAAATTCATGAGAATCCTCCACCAAATCGAGGGGAATTCGGTCTTCTCCAGCCGATGATAGCTGCCTACAAATTGAGAGCGCCCGAGCAGGAGAAAACAACTTGAGCTTGATAAACAACTTTCACCTTTATGCTACAACTTTAGCTAAATAATCACTTCAATTCCGTGCTTAAAGTTTTACGTCAATATTAATCTCTCCTTTATACAAAAAGAACGAGGAACAACACTCTCATTTTCATTCAATTGCACTCTTTTATTTTCTAACATTTTAGTACTTCATTGCTTTCTACCCCAACTAGACCCGAGAACTTTTTTTTTGCTCTAGCGCCAATATTAATAATATTACAGACAAAATATCAACTGACAATTTAAAAATTTATCACTAAAAATAGATACTAAACTATATATAAATACAAGACAAATATAATGATAAATAATTTTTCCTCACTATTCTTACAGAATTGTTAATTTTCTACTCACGTCTAAAATTGCAACTTTTCCTGTATGATAAGTCTTCATCTGATCATGCATGGGACCCTGCCATGAAGAAGTCTTTATGGATGACGGTTACCTGTTCCTATCTACCCTTTGTGGAAACCAAAAGCAGCTAGTTGTCATGAATAGCACTGTCCCCAATTGCATGTGCCCTTCTTTAGTTAAGTAATAAGTGTAAATCTGCTGTTTACTGGCATCATGCATGTTCTTCCAGGTTGGATGATGGTGACGGGTTTTTCAGACCTATATAAAATAGTTCTAAGAGTTATGAATATTTGCAAACCTTCAATTGTTTTGAAAAATATAATTAGTAATATTTGTTTATTTAAGTACTAATATAATAATTGTTATATGGTTTATAAATAAATGCTATTTATTAAGTTTTCGTATGTAATAAATGTATAGTTTCATGACAAAATTTGTGAGTTTTGCTGAGTCTATTATTTTCATTCTATTATTGAAGTATATAATTCTAATTTTGATTTTCTTTTTTGTGAAAAACTCTAAGAAAAATAGATTCTTCTTAATTGTGTAGGTTGTAGTAAATTATATACGAATTTTGCTATAAAACTTATCATCTTTTTTTTGGACAATTTACTTTTATTTTAGTAGCTTAATTCATGTTATATTTTACATATTTAAAATCAATTTAATAACCTATTAAACTAAAGTTCAAAATACTAATATTCATTTAATTTCAATTTAGTAAATGCAAGTATTTGACATTAAAATAAGGGGAAAAAATTTTCTTGGTCCTTTAATTTCGTCGTCGATTCATTTTGATCCACTTATTAAGTATTACTATTATCAATTTTTTATCATTAATTGCAAAATGATGTAAATTTAGTCCGATTTAGGGTTTTTACTCAACTTTTTGATAATTTTTGCCGGAATTTGCCACATGTCCACCGAATTTTCACCTAGGCAATGAAACTGATGATGTGACGATAATGTGGCATGCATTTAAATAATTGAATACTTTTGTTGCTCATGGGGTTTAAGCACTAGTCAATTAAAACAAAATATGATCCCTTTATGACTTATACTATGACCAACTCGTGTTTTGTAAGCTCAACTATGCTATATAACCTATAAATGTAGAAGTATTTCAAATATAAATTTTGATGGATAAGGATCTCGTAAAAATTTCTTTCGAGCAATGGGCCAAATCGGGTCATTCTCAAGAACAATAGCTAAGGGACCTAATACTACCACTTGGATTTGAAACCTACATGCTGATACTCACAATGTCGATAGCCATACCAGTGATTTGGAGTTGATAATTCTTATATCTCTATTAAAAACTTATTGAGTACCTCACTATTTTACAATACCTATTACATTCTTATTGGTAACTCCACTGATAAAAATGGAAAATGTATTATTTTAGTCCGCTAAGTATGACTAATTTTAAATTTAGTCCGATAAGTATGTCTATTTTTGTTTAGGTCCAGTAACTTACGAAATTGCTTACTTTTAGTCCTCTGGCAGATTTTCGGATAATTTTACGCCTATGCAACTTTTGAAAGGCAGTTTTAGTCCATATGCACTCATAGGGTTAAAATTGTCCGAAAATCTGCCAAAGGACTCAAAGTAAGCAATTTCATAAGTTATTGGACCTAAACAAAAATGAACATAGTTATCGGATTAAAATTAAAATTAGGAATACTTAGCGGACCAAAATAATATTTTTTCCAATAAAAATATAATATGTAATACAAAAGTTGTGGAAGATCTTTTTTGTACTATAATAGTATAGACAATCCTTATATATGATTTTGTACCCATTTGTCTTTTCTTTTTCCAGAGAATGGATATGTGTGGTGATTGTTTAGACATTTAAATCTTTTCATATTTTTTTTTTTACAAAAAGCAATTTCTGCTATATATTGTTGAAAAAGTTAAATCTTGTACACTGACATTTTGTTCTATTATATTATATATACATGAATGAAAAAAATCACATAATATACGCAATAGTTTTACCTCAAATGTTCAAATTATATTTTAGTTTATCTTACTACAAAAGGTAATGGCAAAATCTCACTTTTGTTCTCATTAGATATGGCCATTTTTACTTTGTCCCGAGCTTTACGGACTCAACACTTTCGATACCAAACCCATAATTTTTTTTTAACAAACTTGGTCTTGTTCCATTAACTTTTAAAGGAAACTGTGACGCCCCAAAGATTATAATACATAATTGTAGGATTAATTGAGAAATTTTTATGAAACTTAGTGATTAGTAAATAAATTATAGATCATAATTAGAATATAATAAAACTTGAACGAATTAAATTAGAGTTTGTTATAATATTTGGGACTATTTATATTAATTAAGGGAATTTAGGAGGGACGTGATGGGTATTTTGAGAAAAGTCTAATTAAATAAATAAAATAATAATAATATCATATATATATATATATATGAAAATAGTATATATGTAAATGATTATATGTATATATATTAGTAAATAATATATATACTTACATATATAAAAGAAAGAGAAAAGAAAAGAAAAAGAAGAAAAGGAAAGAATTATATATATATATATATATATATATGTACCTTCTAAACTATCACACACACATAACACCTAACATACACACAAATGTAATTGAAAAATTGCAATCCTTCGGCGGAAAAAGGTACGAAAAATTGTAATTTAATTTTTATTAATTTCTATAATTATATTACTTAACTAGTCCATTTATTAAATATTGTTTAGATTGAGCGATATACTATTTTATGCATTTGGCTATTTAAAATAATGTCGAATTAAATATCAAATCGGATATAAAAATGATACCGTTAGTTAATTAGATTATTAAATTTATTAGATTTGAATATTACTATAGCTAATTTTTATAATTCCATCGGAATTATTAGCCAAATTGCAATCCTATGTATTATTGTTTAATTAAATTGTATAATTGCGAGAAATTGATAGAAAATTCATAGAAATATTTTGAAAACTATATTTAATAAATGGTATGTCAATAAAGAGGAAGAACGAAGATTTGTATTTCGATAGAAATGAAATATTAAAGAATTATTAAAAATTGTACGAATAATATTTAATATTATATTTAAAAGAAATGATATTCTCGATATATTAACTGTATGTGGTATAACTCATTATAGGATATGGGGGTAAAGTGAAAAGAACGAACCACTACCTATTGGATAGATAAAATATTGTAAGGTCGAGGTAAGTAAATAATTAGTATTATCTATATATGTCCCCTTTATTTGTGGTATTACTATTATATGAACTTGTGGTTAGACATTGACTTATTTGAAAATATATGAGCGGTGAATGATTTAATTTGATTGATGATATTGAGTACATGGAATGAGAAAATACGTTAAAATATTACGTTTGTTGTTTGATGTGTTGTGGATGTCTGAAAAATGAGAATATGTTGATATATTATTTTACGTTACTAGTTGCTTACAAGAATGGTGATATGTTGTGTGAATACCCCTTGATGTGTTGAAAAGCCTGTAAGGCGAAATGATATGAAAAGAGAGATACTGCGATATGAAAAAAAAATATAATATGAAAAGAGCGATGTTACGATATGAAAAAAAATATGATATGAAAAGAGCGATGCTGCGATATGAAAAAGATATGATAGAGCGATGTTGCGATATTAAAAGGATGTGATATAAAAAGAGCGATGCTGCGAAATGAAAGAGCTATGATCCAAATTGAAAGAGCTATGATGCGAAATGAGATTGATGAGCCGGCTGTCAAGGGGATTCACTTGAATTTATATAACGGTGAGATTGAGTAGATGGAAAAAATACGATATCACCTTCTGGTAAGCAAACTAGAGAAAAAAGAGTTAAACTGGTTGTTTTATTGCGAGTTAGCTATGTGGTGCGATGAGCTGATTATGTTGGAATTAAATTGATTGTATTCCATGCATGTTGCTTATTTATCTTATTTGGGTTGTGTTTGATATACATATATAGATAAGGCTGGTTATTTACTTACTGAGTGGCAGGCTCATTCCTTTGCTGATATTTTCTTTCAGGAGTAGACTTTGAGGTGTCTGTCTGTTGAAAACTAGGTCTACACGCTATACTGAAGTAGGTCGGGCCAATATGCTGTTTTCTCCTTTTTTTCGATTAGAGTACAAATCGTATTTTGTTTGTATAAAGAGAATGTAAGCGTACGGATTACTTGTGATGAATCACCTTGTGGTGTTTGATAAGTATATATATATATGATGTTGTGGGTTGATTATGCCTGTTATGACGTTGGGATTACGTATGCGCATTGATTAGATGATTATGTGCAAATTTATATACATAAACACAGGAATTACGTTAAATATGACGTTTAGAAAAGATATAACCCTAGTAGCGATAGGGGGTGCTACAGAAACAATACGTGATTAGACACGTGAAGTTAGTCAACTGTCAGGGTGCCAAAATAAACGCCTTGAAGCCATTAGTGCAGCTTTTCAAAGGGAAGAATGGCTCCAACTCTCCCTCTAGCCTATTTATATAAAGCCACAATGTTGTTCTCCCTCTTGACAACAAAATATTACACAATAATTTCATCTTTTTTCATCACTTTAGCTTGTAAGAAATAGGCCAAAAGATGTCACAAACATCTCAAAATGCTTCAAATATTGAATATTATTGACACAAAGCTGCTCATTTGAAAACCTCCTTAACAAGTGACAATCCAGATAGAAGGTTTTATAGTTGTTCTTGGAGGAGAGGTAGAGGTGGATGTGGCTTTTTAATGTGGTTTCATCTACCACTGTGCGCAAGAGCTATCGTAATAATTCTTAATTTGTTGTGCTGACTAAATTTGCAAGAGGAAGATATTCGAAAATTCCATCGAAGAAATCAAATTTTGATGACAGAGATGATTGGACTTTTTTTGCTGTTGTTATATATGTTGGTAGTTTGAACAATTTGGTTATTATGTATTATTTGATGTTCTTATATATTACTAGATGACATTTTAGTAATGGTCAATTATGTGTGAAGGACTAATGGAGATGCCTTCTTTGTAACTAAAATTTAGTTTATGTTGTCTTTAAATTTGTAAGCATAATCCTGCAGATTTAAACAACCAAAAGCCTATTGAAAATACACAGAACAAGAAAAAGAACAAGAAATAGTAAAAAAAGAAACTCTATAAAACTGGAGATCATAATCCATTAATAAAATGCGTTGTAAAGTACCAGTTCACATCTTGAAAATGTGCCAAAAAATACCACTTTACATCCCCAAAATAAGCAAAAAACTACCAATTTACATCCCCCAAAAGTGTGTCATAAAGTGTAGTATCTTTTTCCAAAAATCATCCCCCTTTGCTAAAAATGCATCCAACCATACTTACACCGAGTATACTTGAGCAAAAATAATGCATGCATCCAACCATATGTACATCCAACTATACTTAAGCAATAGCAAACATCTCATTTTGTCTTCTTATTTATTTTCTTCTTTGTTTTAGTTGCAGTAACTGATGTACTTATGACAAACTTTTTTCCTCCTTATGTGAAATAAGGGACTCCACTACCAGAAGATGCATTATGACAAACCTTGTGACAAACCACAGTCTGCATCTTGAGCATTGTGTAAACTTGTGGAGCATTGGTTGACTTGCTTGCAAAAGATGCATTTTAAATGAGATTGACATGGATTAAAAAAAAATTGAATATATATTGCAGCAATCAATTTTTACCATTACGGTGGTAATTGACTGAGAAGGTGCAACATTTGGTTGAGAGGATGACTTAATGGAGTTAGATCTTGTAGTTCTCCTTGACTGCTACAAAGTAATGTCGGTTTCTAGTTTAGAATTAATGTCAATACATTATATTTAAACTTACATCAAGACTTGCAGAAAGTTATTCCATTTGACCCTGCTGTATGGATTTTCTTGTTTGTACATGATATTAAATTAAAGTTAGTAATATGAATAATAAATTAAACTACATTCTTTAAAGCCTTACAATTTTTTTATGGAGCCTTTTCAGCAATGACTTGTTTGTTGTATGGTTGAGAAGGTCCTTTTTCTTGCTTGCACAGAATATAAGACCAACATCAATTAAGTGAGTAGAATTAAATGAAACTTGAAAAGATATGAGACTTACTGTCATCTTGCTAGGCTGTTTTACAGCACTTGGCACAACAGGATGGTCCATTTTCTTCCTTGAACATCCCTTTTGATTGTGGCATGTCCTTCCATAATAATGACACATCACTTTTTATGGTTGCCTCTTCAATTTGGTGGTTCGATTCTTTTTGCCTCTTATCCTTTTTTTGCCCTTGTTGGATGACTCATCAGGCTCTAATCTTCTAGCTCTTGCAAGCTTTCCTACACTCCTTCCAAAGTTTGGTGGAAAGGATAGGATAAGTCCAGTTTTTTGACAAAAGTTAGGACCATTAACAGGTAAGATGGCATACTCGAACACCTCAATAAAACATTGTAGCAAGGATTAATAAAGTCCTCTAACTCTAGGATTAATTTCATATTGCACGCATTCCATGACTGCATGGAATGCCTGTTGGATCCCATTTTCTGCATGTGCAAGTGTGGTTTTGCAAATTAACAACATACCTAGCACCATCATAACATGACACTATGTAATGTCAATCATCAGACTTGATTGGTATGAAATCAATAACTTTGCAATGATTTTTTAAGCATTTTTTCTGATTTAGGGCAGATTTTTTTGGCCTGCCATTTTTTTCGATGTCCTATTCTAAAATTTGATAGTCTTGTCATTATCCATTCCCTGATCCATTTACGCATGATCATGGTTGGTTTCTCTTTGGCCTCTAAGATGCTACTGTTAAATGTCTCACAAATATTGCTTATCAGCGCATCACACTTTGGAAAATATTTAAAAGTGTGACCTGCTCCAATGTGCTGGAGGCTTCGCTCAGTCACTCAACAACTTTGGGATTTAGTTGAGCTAATTCCTCCATTCTGAAATAAAATTCAGTAATTGTTGTTGCCTTTGCAGCATTCCACAATCCGTTTCTAAAAGCTAACCCTCTAAATCCAGCAATTTTTATGTTTCCATGTAGATGCTCAAAATCTATTATCTGCCCAAGGGAACACACAATCAAATTCAGGAATTAACAACTTTTGCTTGTCTCTTACAAAAGTATATGTGTCGTCCCTCACAATATGCAAATCACCCTTTAACAAATCCAAGAACCATTGCCATGTTTCTCAAGTTCCCCAGAAAGTACAGTATAAGCCAAAGGGTACAAGTTATTATTTACGTTAATAGAAACTCCAATTAGCAAAACACCTCTATTAGGACACTTCAGATGACACTCATCCACCCCTATCACAGGTCTACAATCAGATAAAAACCTTGCCTTAAAACTTCAAAGCACACATAAAACTTAGACAACATTTTTTTCCCAATACCATCATCTCCATTAGTTATTACCATCATTACTGTGGACCCAGGGGTTACTGATTCTTAATTCTGATGTATAATCCCATAAACTATCAAATTGATCTTTAATTTTGCTTTTAATTGCTCCAAGTAATTTTTTTTTTTTTTGTTTTTGGTTCTATATGCTTGGTTTCTTGATACATGACACCTAAGTTCTTTAATTACATCCTTCCTAAACTCCTTCATGATCCTCCCACTATCCTCACCCACACTGCCATCTGCATTAGTGTCAGGCTTTGAATCATCCTCCTCCTACTCATATTCAGAGTCCTCTAACCGAAGGTCAAATAATCTATCACTCTCATCATCTCCTTCCCCTTCACCAACCCCATCATCATCCCATTTATTATGTTTATCAACCTGGAAAAGTCTTGGAAAACAGAACATATCTCAGATAACAAAAGAAATAGACAAAAAGAGTTTCCAAAGGAACCATATGCTGACAACTTTGTAGATAAAAGAATCAAAAGGGACCACACAACAACACAACAATCCGAAATCAAAATAACTTTTGTACAACACAATAGTCGCACAAAATCGTTTATTTATGAGTTTTTCAAAGCATTAACACTTATTTTAATGAGGATTATGGGTAGACTGAACCACTAACTATACCTCTCGTAGAAGTCCATGAGCAGTTGGTGTCTCAAACTCATCTTCCTTAAGTTGTTCCTTGCTCCAAATTATGGTGCTCTTCAAAATCTTCCAAAAAATTGCTAGAATCGAAGATTTTGCTTATGATGATTTATGGATCTAGGGTTTTGATTTGGGAAAAGAGAAAAAAAAAGAAGTCAAGATTTTATTTTTTGTCAGCAAATGAATTCGTAAGGCCAGCATACGACCCTACACCCGCAGTTAGCCGTTGACTAACGATATGTGTAATCACGTGCCATTTTTGTTAAAACTTATCGAAACAGGACCAAGTCTGTTAAAAATTAGAGTTTTGGTACCAAAAGTGTTGAGTCATAGAGCTTAAGACCAAACGTGAGAATGGGCCTATTTAGTGGGACCAAAATTGAGATTTTGCCAAAAGTAATTTTACATGAAATAGGTGATTTAATTGATTCTCATTTGTCTTTCAACTTGTTTTATATGAAAATTATTTAATTAATTTCATTGTCTAACTTATTTTAATATGACAAGTGATCTACCTAATTCTCATTTATATCTATGTTAGAAAAGAATTAGTTTATATCTATGTTAGAAAATTTTTCAATGCATTAATCTATAACTTTTATGAATATTTCTAGCTATTTTGTGTTATATCACAAGGGTATTTTCTTCTTATCTAGGTGTATCATATTACGAATATAATATAAAAAAAAATTAATATGAATAAATAATTACAATGTGAAAACTAATTGATATGAGTATATATAAATAATGTGAAAAGTAGTTAATGAGAGTAAGTAATAAATATAAAAAGTAATTATTTTGGGGTAAAATTAAACTATTTTACATAATTATCCTTAGAAATAATATTATTAAAAGATTACTTTATGCAAACTAAAAAATGGAAGAGACGTTTAAGATCTTTCATACTTTTATAGATATATAAATGAATAAGTAAATATATGTGGTGAGATATTGGAATTTGAATACAATTATGAACAATATTAAAATAAATGGAATTTTTTGAAGAACAAACAATCAAGGGAAAAGCATTATTTTAGTCCCTAAGTATGTCTAATTTTAATTTTAGTCTGATAACTATGTCCATTTTTGTTTAGGTTCAGTAACTCACAAAATTGCTTACTTTTAGTCATCTGGCAGATTTTCGAACAATTTTACCCTTTTGCAACTTTTGAAAGGAATCCATATGCACTCATAGGGGTAAAATTGTTCGAAATCTGCAAGAGGACTAAAAGTAAGCAATTTCGTAAGTTACTGGACCTAAATAAAAATGGACATAGTTATCGAACTAAAATTAAAATTAGGCATATTTAGTGGACTAAAATAATATTTTTCCCAACAATTAATAATAAAAAAAACTTCTGAGGTTAGAGACAAATAATTGGGCTCATTTAAAACTCCATCTTGCACTTCCCAAAGTCCATAATTTTTATTCATACGTAAATTGCATTATATATATATATATATATATATATATGGGTATCTACATTGCAAAGTTGCAAATATGAGCTCCGAAGAACTGAAAGCCCCTCAGCCCAAGCAATTTTCCAAGTTCGATAGACAATAATTGTAGCTAAAATATTGCTTAAGTCGACAACTAACAATCCGATTTCACATTGGGTCTGGCATGAGTTGCACAAGAATCTCGATCAGCCTATGTTTTACCCTTGAAAGGCCTCCTATTCCTTTTCTAACAAGTTTCTGTATGCAGCTGCTACGGGATGCTGCCCCCGCCAATACTTAACCGCCCACTGAAACCTTCTATCTTATTGCGAATACGTCTATTGTATCCTCACTTCTCTACAACAGGCAGTCAAGCACTATGCTGAATATGCAGAGTCAAAAAACAAGTGATCATGTGTCTCAACTTCTCCCCTATTACAAGCACACATGAGTTCACCTAAAGCATAAGGTACGGCTTGTCCATGGTGGAGAGCTTGTGTTGAATTGCCGACCAAAGGATAAACGTGTTGCGAGGTATTTCATCAACCCAACAAATAGAGTATGCCACTCCACTGGCTTTAGAGCAGCCTTGAACAAACAAACAATATATGTAGTAACAAACAAGCCCTGCGCATGCGTATTTTCCACTTGAAGACATCAGTTCTGCCATGGAGCTTTGGAAGATTATCCACAATTCTTTCTACTTCCCCAACTTTTAGTGAAGGCCACATCCAACACCTATCATGAATGACTGCATAGAGTTTTGTATGTGCTAGTAAACCCGTTACCTACCAATTTGGTATTTGTGTATCAGAACCCCCTCCGGGTGCCATAAGTTTTGCCATAGGCAGAAAGCTGATCTATCCCTAACCATATACTCTAGTGCTAGTTGTAGCGAGTCCCATAATTTAGCAACTTCCTCGATGCCCATGATCCTGTTGTCTGATTTATAGTCCAAATTCTCTTATGCTACAGTCTGTACTCTTGAACCCACCAAATTCTCTTATGTTGTCTGTACTCTTTGTAAGAATCGCCCACAGATGCTTGCTAACTAAGGCCATGGTCAGGGGCGATAAAGGCCGTACCCCCAATCCTCCAGCAATAATTGGAGACAATAGTTGCCCCCAAGCCACTTTCTAGCAGCCCCGGTAACCCTTCCCCAAAACATTCCAAAGTTTCTTTCCTCACCTATAACTCCTTTAGGCAAAAGAAACGCAGATGGCCTATAATAGATTACCTGAATTCAGGGGGATAATGGACTACCCTGTTTCAAGCCCCTTGCCTTAAGAAAAAACCTGAAGTGATCCATTAACACGGATAGAGAATGCTATCATTGTGACACACTCCCTAACCAATCAATAAATTTACCTGGAAATGCGAAAAGTTCCAGTGCTTGAACAGAAAATCTCATTAAACCGTGTCATAAGCCTTTTTCAAGTCCACCTTTCGTTGCACATCTTGGTGGCAGATTCCTCTAATTGTATCCAACGAATAACTCTTGTGCTAACGAGTTAATAGTATGCACGGGACAAATGCATTCTGGTTTATGTCAATAAGCTTGTCTAGGAATTTTTGCACTCTATTCGCTAGGACCTTGGATATTAATGTGTAGAGCCCATTACAACAAGAGATTGTCCTGTCCTATAACCCCCAACAGTTTTTTGCAATCACACCTTAGGAACTAGAGTGATCAAGGGGGCGTTCAGTTGCTTGAGTAGCTTACCCGTGATGAAAAATTGTTGAACAACATATATAATATCATCACCTATAACACTCCAAGTGGCTTTGAAAAATGTTGTTGTGCAGCCATCCGGCCCCGGGGCCTTGTCATCATCAATGTCCATCGACAAGACATGAATTTCTTCCCTAGAAACTCTGGCCACGAGCTTGTGCTGGCCTCCTTGGCCGAGAGTATTCCACTCAGGCTAGGCTGGAGAAATCCCAAGGAGAAATTTCTATTAATTCTGCAGCCCCCAAGTAGAGGTTTATAATATCAAATAATTTCATTACTAGTTTCGGTTGGGAACTGTAAGATGTTGCTGACAAGGTCCTCAAGATGATAGATCCTCTTTCTGCCCTCATCAGATTCACTTTATGGAAAAACAGTTTCGTACATTGATCCCCATCTTTCAACCAACCCATCATGGCCCAAGTAGATGTTCATAATATGCATTTCTTGTTCCTGTGCAACTACTGGCACATATACAATTCTTGTCAGCCACTGTGGCTGTTGTAGCATGTCTGAGTTCAGGAAATCTTGTGGCAAGAGCTAGCTAAGCATGGTTTACAAAATCCCTTTGGACATTCAGTAATAGGTTCCCCTTCCGTCTTCTCATTGCTCGAAATACACCCTTTAATGGTTTCAATCTAGTCACCACAACCTCGATGAAAGTCCCAATTTAAAAAGTCACATGCCTGGCATGAGACTTTTTCCGGCGAGTGATTCAACTTTCCGACCAAATTTGTACCAAAATTGAGATTTTTTCAGTTTTACGGGATCAAAATAAAACCCTAATAACTTAGGGGACGGGTGAATAGCAATTTATCCCCCTGTGATATTAAAAATAGCACATTACCCCTTATGAAAAAAATATAGCAATTTACCTCCCTATACTTTTTAAAATGAAGCAATTTACCTCCTTATATAGGGAGGTAAATTGCTTCATTTTAAAAATCATAGGGGGGTAAATTGTTGTATTTTAAAAAATATAGGGAGATAAATCGCTATTTTTTTTTAAAAGGGGGTAATTTGCTTTTGGGATATCACAAGGGGGTTGCTTGCATTTTTTCCCTTAGGGGACTAAAACGAGAATGACCGAAGTTAGGGGACGGAATTTGTCTTTAAGCTTTTCTCATATTGTAGTTTCTATTTCAAATTATATTAAATTTTTTATTTCATTTAATATATACGTGTTCTCTGTATATATTTCTTAAGTTAAATAATATAATCTTTTGGATATATTTTTATAAAATTAGTATTTCCTCTTTATATCATAAATCATATCCTAATTAATCATATTTGAACATATGATCAGTCTCCTAACTGACCGTATTTGGACACGTTTTGTCCAATTTATCCAAACCAAAATAAAAGAAAGCAATTTATATTATTTTGGATTGATTGGTCAAGACGCATAAGACCTAACTTTGGTAAAACTTAAATTTATTATGTACTTTTAACTGAAAACAAAATTATTTAACAAAATTATTTTAGATACTTATACGTAATGTATTCCAAAATATTTTGACATGAAACATATACTAACATGATTATAATTTTTTTAATAATTTATGCTGATCAATCTAACGTGATCCGACATGTTATTTGAGAATAAATTGGGAAGCTAGATTCCTCGGACTTTAGCCAACTTTTATTTATTATTATGTATTAATTTAATAATCTGTGTTTTGTCTATGGTTCACGTTAAAACCCTAATATAAAAGTGTACCAATTAATTAACATGATGAATATGTACAAGGCTCGTCACCTATAAGTTTTTGTTATTATCACAATTAATTAATTATTATAAAATTTAATAGTGGAATGCGAAGAATTATATTTCATAATTGGGTTTAAATTTTAATTCTGAGCATGCAACTGTAGGTATTATTACATTTTTATTCTTTTTAAAAGTGTTATTGATTATTTAATTACAGCTTTTTAATTTTTCCAAATTGACGAAGACACTTGTTGGCTCAAAATTTCAAAATTAGCCAAAAAAGAAAACACACGTGCAAGTCATCGACCTAAATTTGAGTCGTTGTATGACTTGCATCTGTGATTTTTGATTGATTTATTAACAGGTTAGCCGTCAAGAATTTGGTGAGAGTTTGTCAGAAATCTTTTAGTATGGTGTGCCCAAGATGTTAGGAGTACATATAATGTGAAAAAATGACTGTCTGATGAGTCATCCTGCTGTCAGACTCATTCTTTGGCCTGCTAGATTAGTGTAATATAAGACTTATAGATTTGATACCTTACTCATTGGCTAATAGGGTTAGGCCTCCTGGACTTATTAGGGGCCCACTTCCTTTGTTTTAGACTTTAAGAAAAATGATTGAGAAAGTATCATCGCCACATTTCCTTTGTTTTAGATCCTGCCGAGCTGCCTGAGTATGTGCTGTGGTGCTATTGCAAGTGAACCGTGTTGGTTGGACGAGCTTAACCTATTGTGCTAGGCCTAATCACCTTCCGGACGTATGTGGATTTTGGAGAATATGTTAAAATCTCTAAAGGAACAAGTGATAATTACATGTATTCCAAAATATTTTGAGGTAAAAAATATACTAAGATGATTATAAATTTTTGGAAAAAGTATTATTTTAGTCCGTTAAGTATGTCTAATTTTAATTTTAATCCGATAACTATGTTTATTTTTCTTTAGGTCCAGTAACTTACAAAATTGCTTACTTTTAGTCATTTGGCAGATTTTCGGACAATTTTACTCCTATGCAACTTTTGAAAGGCATTTTTAGCCTATATAGACTCATAGGGGTAAAATTGTCCAAAAATTTGTCAGAGGACTAAAAGTAAGCAATTTCATAAATTACTGGACCTAAACAAAAATGAACATGATTATCGAGTTAAAATTAAAATTAGACATACTCAGTGGACTAAAATAATATTTTTTCCTAAATTTTTTTATCATTTGTTCTCATCAACCGAACGGTGATCCAACTTGTTATTCTAAAAATAAATTGGTAAGATTCTTCGAATGTTTGGCCAACTTGTAATTAATTAAATAATATTGCTCTATCTATGATTCACATGAAAAGTCTAATATAATAGTAGAAAAATATTAATTAATGATGAAATATCTACAAAGTTAGTCATCTATAAGTTTTTGGTTATTTGCTCAATTAATTAATTATAATGTGATTGAATGCTAAGAAATGCTTAATTTTATTGTTGTAGTAAATTGTTTATAATGTTTACGTAATTATAGAAATTTGTCATTTTGATCTTTTTAAAAGTGTCATTAGTAATTTAGTTTACTAAGGGGACATTTAATTTGGATGTTAGAATTAACAGCCCAACCCAATACAAGCTTATCCATTGTTTACTTTGATAATTGGAAGTTGGGCTTGTGCCCTAGGCCCAACATTAATCACTGCTGGCCCTGAATTTATAATTGGCCCAGAAGAAAGTGAAGTAAGGTTAAGCTTTCTATTTTTTCTTTCTTCTAGCATTTTTTTTTTTTTTTTTGGTGGATTTCATGCTCAATATTGTTGTTTGTTAAAATTTATATCGGACAAAATTTTGTGTTTCTCACAAAGAATTTTTTGTCGATTAAACTTATTTTAGTTGTTGATTTAGGCTATGGTTGAGGCAAGAAATACTAAAATCGAGCTTAACTAAACCGAGGAAAAAATGTAATCTATTTTCTGGAAACTTTTTCTGAACTTTTCGTTATGTTAATGTTTCTATAGGGCTTTAGTATTTCAAGGTTCTATCAGTTCATTTTCTCACATGAATGATGTGTTGAAAATATTTACCTTATGTTCGGCTTCGGTTTTGGGCCATCTCAGAGATGGCCCAAAACAGAAGCAATATTTGCCTTTGCTTATTTTGCCATGTTTTTGTCTTGTTTCTAAGTATTTGATTTTTAAATACAAATATATTTTATTTTAACCACTTAATATTTTATACGTAATATTTTCTACATCATTGAAATAATTAAAAATTTTAAAAAATATAAAATAATATAATTATTCTATGCGGTTAATTTATATATTACATTATTTGAATAATGTATTTAAATTTATCACCTCGAATAGAACAACTAACAAAAAATATTGTTAATCCATTATTAGAGTGCATTTAATTATTTTTAAAAGTGTATTTACATAAATTATCTTTTTTCATTTCCATACATATATAATTAGGAAATAATATTTATTTTAATCCACTCACAACTAAATAAATTATATATATCTTTATACATATATAAAAGAGACATGATTTGACAATGAACAGTATTTTTTGTCTCCCCACTACCTAACATCAAACATAACATACTTATTTTATATTATCTCCAAAAATAAATCCAAACATACACACTATCTCTAACTTATTTTTATTTATCTTTGTTTTTCTCTCTCTATCTCCACAAAATACTCAAAAACAAGTTAAAAACAAAATCAAACATAATGTTAATGTTTTTGTTTGATGATATATGCATATTTTGTTCTTAAAATTTTTATAATGTGACATTTAGTGTTGATATTGTTGTTGTTGTGAATTTTGGGGACATTTATTTGAGCAAATTTCAAGTCCGTTCTAAAACTTAGCTTGTGGAATGATAGATATTTATTCGATATTGTCATTACAAATGTGAAATAGCTGTGGTGTTTATGTTAGGGTACACTTCGCTGAAAGAGTATAAATCCCATTGCACTCCAAGAGTTTTCGCTTGATGAATAAAAGATGTTAATTTTATTCAATCGAATTCATCGAAATTGGAGGGTCCAAATTGATAATTTTATTGAGGAGGAGTTTTACAAATAGTTTACAAAAGTAAGTTCCTCAACAAGTAAGTGTAATGAGAAGGTAATTGAAATAAGTGATGTCTTATGTGTACATAATCTGCTAATGAGTCCTAATGCATTCAGTAGATTGTGCCGTATCTTACAACATATGGGCGATTTATTAGATACAAAGATGTCACTGTTTTCAAACAAATAACATTTTTTCTTAGGGTCCTTTCGCACCACAAAGTGAATCATACAATTAAGTATGATTTCATTAGATTCACACAAACAGTTGGTCGTAATTTTCATGTTCTGAATGCGGTTTTGAGAATCCATCCTATATTGCTATCAACTTCTTTTGCGACAGTAGAGAACACATTACCTAGATGGAGATGGTTTGAGGTAACTCTATTGTTTTGAGGCAATTATTCATTAAGTATGTAATAATTCGTTTAGTTTAATAATTACATTAATATTCTAATTTGTATACGTAGTGTTGTCTAGGAGCTCTAGACAGTACATAATGTATAACAAAATGCCAAGTGAGGATAAGGGTCGTTATTAGACACATAAAGGGTTGATAATAGTTAACATCCTGGGTGTTATGATAGAAACATGAAATTCATATATATTTTGGTTGGATGGGATGGAAGGTAGTACTGATAGTATAGTACTTGGTGATGATGCCAAATAGTTTGAACATACCTCGTGATAATTGTACACATCACTCAGCACACGTAAATATGTACAATTTAAAGCTTAAACTTCTAGCATTTTTACATTCCCAACTTACTAATTGTGAGTTGATCTTATTGTACAAGTAGCTAATACCTCTACAATAGTGGATACACAAATGAGGATAGATTTCTTGCATCATGAAAAGGTATTAGGAATGGGAGCTAGGCCGTGGTGCGTCCTAGAACCATGAAACATATGAGTACTCACAACATTGAACAGACCTTGGAATACTAAAAAGCTTGGTTGGCTATTCCTAACCCTACATTTGTTCAATCAAAACTCAAAACATGATTATAATAGCTTGTTGCCTTCCACATAACTTCATCCGTCTGAAGCATTTGGTTCCTGAAATTTCCTCCCAGAAGGATAAAGATATTGTAGAATACTTAGGCACTGTTGATTCTAATCCTGTTTGAACTACAAGGAGAGATGATCTTGCTAAGTCAATGTATAATAAGTGCAGGGGTCAAATGTGATCCTGCATGTTTCTTGTTTCATCTTTGTTGGGTACTAAACTTAAAAAAACTTTTTTCATTATCAACTTAATGGTGTGTTAACCGATGTATGATTTGATGATTTTTAAAGTTAGTTGTTTGTTTTGTACATTTCCATATGTTTGATGTGTACATTAGTTTAACTGTTTGATGTGTAAATTAGCTTAAATGTTTTATGTGTACATTTGATTAAATCTGTTTGTTCATTTTTCTAAGTTAATATTTGCAATGGAACATGATGGAGTCCATCAATGTCGTCTTTCATGGGGTAAGGAAAGATGAAAAATTATCACACAAAATTTGGAGTGTAATTGAATCATTCACTACAAGAAAACAGACTTTCTGAGACGGAAAAATCCGTCTCTGAAGCCTATATTTCCGTCGCTAATACTATTAGCGACGGATAAATTCCATCAAAAAATCTGTTGCTGAAAGCCCAATGGCTAATTCCGTCGCTGAATCTGTCACTGTATTTTTTACGGAATATTATCCATCTTAAAATCTGTCTCATTTAACAAACAAACTTAGACAAACCGTCTTTAAATCCGTAGTTGATCTGTCTGAAAATCCGTCGCAAAGATTGTCTTATGTTGTTTTCTCTAAATCCGTCACTGAATCCGTCACTAATTCCGTCATTATTTCTATGGCTGATTCTGTCACTGAATCCGTCTTTAATTTTGTAGCTGAAGATAAAGCTCCCTTTTACTTCAATCCCTAATTTTTCTAAGCAAAGCTGAAATAAAATGAGACTAAATACTATCGTTGTTTACCCAGAAGACTTGCAATTCTTCATGTTCACAATTATACACCAAATACAATCATAAAAATGTTTGAAACATCGCATCATTCAAGAGTTTGCCTCTTTACTTAAATACAAGGATAATCACTATTTAAACTCCAATACTCTTTATTTTGCACCAAAATCAGAAATTACCTAACGCTTTGCACCAAAATCTTGTTGCTCATTGGGTCCAGATCCACTTGCAAACCGGCGATTGGTATACCCCACCTCTTGAATTAATTTGCGTACCATTTCTTCAAGCTCCACCGCCCTTCTTTGTGCATCTTCTTCCCTCCTCCTTGCATCTTCTTCTCTCTTTCTCGCATCTTCTTCCCTCTTCTGCGACTCCTCAAGAGCCTGCTCTAGCATCTTTTTACTTTCTGCTTCTCGTCTTAAAAGTTCTTCTTGCATTTTCATACTTAACTCATTATATTTTTCATCCATTACTTTCGTTAACTCATTATATCTTTCTTCATATCCCTTAGGAGTTGAAGTAACAGAAATTCTACTAAATCTGTCAGAAGATTGACTACGCCCAAATCCATATATCCGGCCTTTAGATGGCCCCCCGGTTACGTCACACCACGACTGCATGTCAAATGAATGCTCAATGGATTCGTTACTACCACCTATTTTTGCGATATAATCTTCCTACATATTGTGACATACAAAGAATATCATGTAGTGAGAATCTAACTTATTATATTTGTGAAACAATAATGAAAAGAAAAAGACTATAAAAGGTACTTACATTAACTTTTTGTGTAGTTTAAGGTATATTATTTATCAAGTCATCTATCAATACCTATTCCACCATGTGGAGTATTTTCATGTCAGCTTATCTTTCGTTGCTCATTTTCACCCCTTTTATCATGTTTAGCTTTTCATTATACCTTCTTTTTTTCCTCCTATTAAATGTAGTTCTATCTTGCTGTTTTAGAAGAACTTCTATCGTAATGTTTCTGGAGGTAAACTGAAGCATACCAACCTTTATACACAGTTGTATGTATGTTACTGCAGGTTGCTGCTTTAATATTAGAAAATACTTTCACATCCAGAGTTTTATCTAATAAACCTTCAATTCTGCAGTAAGGCAAAGGGTGCATAATCCAGCATGCATCCAAGATTTAAGTGCTTTATCCAGTTCTTATTTGAAACAAGATCGATTAATAGCACTAATTCCAGTTTTAAACCACCGAGCTTCTATTTTGTGTCATATACTTCCTGATTGAAAACAGAAAAGTAATTCACTAGTCATTGGTTTAGGAAGAAGCAAATACAATTGAGGAACAAAAGGACCGAAAGCATATCTTTTTGACAATCTTATCGGAAACAAAAATTGATGAATACATAGAGGAACAGCAAGGAATCAAAAGCTGATGAATACACTTAAGTTAGATGTTTCAAGAAATTAAGGGAATCATGAAGGACAAAAATCAAAAATTGTGGTACCAACACATTAAAGTAAGTGACAGTTATTTGAGGTCAGAAAAGGTCAAAGGAAAGCTCTAGAAGTTTGAAGGTAGCCATACTTCCTTCAACACAGCATTGGCATGGGAAGTTGGTTCAACCTTTCTCACAAGTACACCCTGCAGAAAATTAGGAGACTATCAGGAGGCGTAAAATAGGCCAACCAAAGAAAAAAGCAGCAAAATAGTTGCTTTAGCAATCTGGCAACGAAAAACCAAAATGACAGTCAGAGTTAACCAAAATGATAGAAGATATTTACCAACATAAGTATCAAATTATGCTCTTTTTGTTCTTCCCGGTTAAAAAAGAGATGGAAAAAGAATTACCATAAAGGACCAAGAATTTTAAGTACATAGCCTCATATCAACTTGTCTCTGCCAGACAGGCATGCCAGTAACAATAGGAGCTACCAGAAAAAGTGACACAATGGAGGAGTCTAAAGAACAAACAAATAGCAAAGGGAAAAGGTGGAAGAAGAGCTGAGTTAACAGTGCTTTGAAATTAAGAGCAAATTTCTCAGCAGGAACGACAAACAACATAACTTGCCACTTAAGATCTGTACCTCAGAGTGTGCTACATTTGTGAACAATGCAAACAAATATTTTGCTTCACCAGATAATAACATCCAAAAGCATCATCTTGAATGCCAAAGCAAGCACCCCGTATTGCCTCAAGAGCTCTTAATTAAAGTATAGCCAAATTACTCTTAGCATCCAAGATATTTATCCACCAAACCTTTTAGTTGAAACTTCCAGAATCCAGATAGATAATCAATCTCAGGGCATATATTGATATAGAATAATAAATGTAGAATACTAAAATCAAACAATATTCCATAACCACACTCCATGAGAATATCAGTTCTTGGTAACACAATATAAGTCAATGTGTCAAATAACAGCAGCACAAAATATAACTGTCAAACACACAAAACGGCGGATTCCTTCTAATCCAGTAAATAAAAAGAGAAAGACCTCATTAGTTGGCACATTTAAGCATGCCCGCAAAGCTGGATTCTCCAATTTTTGCAACAACACACCAAGAGAAGGAAAACCTGAGAATTCAGCATACTTCCATGAGTAGTAATCTTCAAGATTTATCAAATGCTCCATTGCTCATAGAAAACAAAATATATTTAGATGATTCAGAAAAAGAATTCACATGAGGTTGCATTAATTCAGTGCTTTCTCTGTAGCACATCCTGGCATCACTTTATCAAGGAAGATTTTTATGGGGAAACTAAAACTAGGTAACAATGGGAGCCCAATAAAATTGTGACGATAGTCACATTTCTTTAATTCGTGCAATGTGGTTGAAGTAAGAAATAAATACTGATGCATTCCCGACCAATGTCCATGGGGTGCATGACTGGTGGGCTATGCCACACTGAAAAAAGAAAATGAAAATATGAAAAGAAATGGCAAATAACTGCACATAAAAGAAACAAAATAACACCTAGGATGTATGAGATAGATTATTCTTATACAGGGACGGATAGGGACAGGAATAAAACCCTCAGTGTCTCACAAAGGTGTAGAATATAATGCTTAATGAAAGATTCTGACATTAGTAAAAAAAAAAAAGAAACTTGCTACTATCATATATCAGCAGCAAACACTGACCAGCACATTTTGTGTGAAGGAAAAACATGGTACAACGTCAAACTCCTCGGTTTATCTATCAGTTTAATCATTGCACATATCAATGACTCAGTCAATAGAATTTGCATGAAAGTCTTTAGCTCTTACTTTCCACTTCAGGAGGGTCAATAAAAAATAATTAGTTAATGATAGGAATTGGTAAATCTTTCTCCTATTTTCGGATGGCCAGCAATCAAAATCCATGAATTTCGATCAGTTAAAAGTACATATTTGAGTCCTTCAAAAGAACATATCTCATCCAGACAACTACGACATCTCTGCAACATATCTCCAGTCCTAAATACACCATTTTAATATTTTTAAAGCCAACACTCATAGAAATCTGTGCCGCGGCTCACTCTTAGAAATGTTAGCATGCAGCACTCAATTGAATAAGTAGTGGATCTTTTCATGATGAAAAGCACAATACAATGAAAATTACTAGTTCATGGAAGCCTCACCAGTGTATTTCCCATTCTTCTCATAATCTTCAAGAAAAACTAACCTTTTTGTTCGAATAGCTCTTTCCTCCACCGGCAACCCACGAATAGCTGCGCAATACACCGGCGAGTTGTTGACGGCGGCACAACGAGAAAAGAAGAAGAGTTTCAGCGAGAAAAGAAGAAGAGTTTTAGCGTGAAAAGAAGAAGGGCTTCGTACCTGACTGCAATATGGGGGAAACTTGCAATTGGGGATTTTGAGGTTTAATTTTATTTTTACTAACAATAATAATTTTTAAAAAATAATATTATTAAAAAAAATAAATTTTTAATATTATTAAAAAAAACAAAATTTATTTTTAATTTTTATTTATAAAAATATGAAATAAAGATGGAAGTAATGACGGAAATAAAAAAAATATATTTTTTTGAATCCATCTTTAATTCCGTCTTAGATTTTGAGAATCTAAGACGGAAATATTCCGTCTTAAATTTTTTGTTTTATTATCAAGTCAAAGACGGAATCAAAGACGGAATACTTTTTATATTTTTATTTTTTCCCAAAAATTTCTATTCGTAAAAAATTCAGTTAATATAAAGATTTATTTTATAATTTTAAGACGGAAACGTTTTCCGTCGTTAAATCCATCTTTGAAAGGTTAAATCTTTTGACGGATATATTTTCGTCTTTGATTTCCGTCTCTGATAGCCTGCTCTCTTGTAGTGATTACTACCTGCTCTAAAGAAAATAGTTTGTAAGGGGTGGAAAACTGATAACGAGTTTAGGAAAAGTTTTTTGGGTGCATTAAAATAGATTCAGTCAAAGAGTTGCCTAAATAATGGATTGAAGGTTGATCCACACATCACTTCGATAATACCTGTGTAGAAAAAACTTATGGTTGTATTATGAGTATGCTTTCTAGAAAAATATTTTAGTTGAATGAGACTACAAACATGATTATTGTCGGAGAACTCGTATTTGATAACTATGCTAAGGTACATTTAAGTTTTTGCAAAGTTTAATAGTACATATATTTATGAAAAGCAAGTTCATGATTTATCTTTACTTTTACTGTAGGTCGATCTATATACGAATATTGTCAATTTAAGTCTTTCCCGTATTATCCTTCTTGGTGTGAAGTTCTTGAAAAGAACAGGGCAAATGGAGAAAATGCGATATATTCAAGACATCTCAAGAAGTAAGGAATTAAGAAGAAGTGAAATATTTCGAAATGGCATCTCTATACATTGGTGATAGAAATTGACAAGGAAGCTTTCGTTGCATATATGATTAACTTAGTCACTTGCAAGGTGAGGGCATGGCCATTAATGCTTCTAGTGTGAAGCGTATTAGCCTTCCTTACTTCATAAAAACGAGAGTTTATGAACACCTAATCATGAATCAGTGTCCACTTTTTGGTGTAAAAATACTTGCACTTACTGGGATGGAAATTGGGAAATTAGGGATAGATGTCCTGATTTTGCAAACAACTCCTGATGGATTAACCCTGGTCATTATGCTGTGAGAAAAACTAGTGTAATATGTGTTTATTTGAGATGAGTTTGATAGTGTTCAAGCAAAGCTTTCATTATAACAGGAAACTAGAGCACTCTATATGCACTTGAAGGTGAAAAGCCATGACCATCATCACTTTATAGAGGAGTTGAAAAGTCATGACAACAACAAATATTCTCCTTTAAAGAAATGATATTTGAGATAACAACACTAGGAATATTCTTTACTAATTTTTAGACATTCAAAAAAATATCGTAAATAGTTTAAATGTTTTGAGGAGAATATTTTGTACATTAGTTTAAATATCTCTCATGTCCGTGAACAACACTCTTTCATCTTCTTTTTAGGGAAATATATTCCTTCATAGCGCCAGCTTTTGCCTTCTTCGAGATAGATTGTTATAGACTAAAATAATATTTTATATACATACTTTGATCTATTGTAGGATTACTTATTATTTTATTTACCAGTAAATTTATTAATTTGTGATTTTAGAAGGATATGAGTTATATGACCAAAATGTCCATAGAAAAAGACAAGTTTGGTGCGATGGGTATAAGCAGCAACTCACTGTTGCCTTTTGCTATTTCTCTATTCCATTCTCTGTTCAGGGCTTCTCTTCCATTTATAAGGCTATCATTTTTTTCGATTATACACATCCACCAAATCAAAAACTAATATATCATCCCAAAATCATGTATCTACCTCAAAAGCAACAATGGCGGTCCCTATTATGCAACAAAGATGGTCCTTCCTCGATTCATATTTGGCATCTTTAAATCTCCAGACGATGTAAGGGTTGTCTTTTCACAAATTTAGTTTGAAAATCTATGATATTTCAAAACTTTTATGAATATGTTATTATGTTTATCATTGTGTTGTCTCCCTGTATCTAATCTAAGATTTAGATGCAACGTGCCTTTGGTTGGGTTTGCGATGTGGGTAGATCGCATTTGCCTTGGTTTCAGTGGTTTGATTTTGGGGGAATTTTCTTTTTAGATTATCATTTGTCTTATTATTTCCATTGAACCTTTGGAGGAGCAAAAATAGTTGTCTGGTGCGTGCATATTTGATCACTGATATATAAGTACGACTGTTCCAGTTGCACTATATCTAGAAAGTGTTAATTCATTTGAGTATTTTAAATTAATTTTTTTGGGTGTTGGTGATTAGATTAAGTTAGACTGGTTGTTAAGTAATATAAATCTTGCATATACTTGCTTCCGAAGTTGTTTGTCCCCACTATTTAATGCAAATAATAAAATATTATATCGCACTAACATACACCGTGATCGGAGACGAAACTCACCATCATAGTCGATGGGGTAGAGTGGGATAAACCATTTTGAAAATATAGGTTTAGGTGTCTATAGTGGTGTGCACATATGTTATTTGTGGTGATGACGCGGTTATACAAACATCTTGGACTAGAATGAATCCTAAAAGACGATTTCATGAATGCCACGATCGTGATGTTAGTGCTAGTTTCATGGGCTTGTTATATGTTATTTATCATTGTCGTCTATGTTATATTTCATGCTTGTGTAACCGACTTCTATAATTTGTGTGCCAATGGTAGGGAAGGTATTATGGGGCATTTGAATGGGTCAATTCACCAATGTGTTATAGGTCGATGGAAGTAATTCTCCGATTGTTGAACCAATTATCTTGCTATGAGGATGTTATCGAACAGTTGAAAACAAACGATGGAATCGCCCAACAAATGCATCATCAACTCAGGTGTACACGTTTGCTTGCAATTATCTGGCACTACATTCTTAATGTTTGTGTTGTTGTATTTTCAATGCCCAAACAAGTGTAGTTTAAATTTTAGTATGTGGAGTGCAAGATAGATCTAAAAGTTTGGTGGCTTTTCTACAATTAGATAATCTTGATATTTGTTGTAAAAGCTTTTATGGGTTGAAGTGCACCTTTATTGGGGGATGCATAGCAAAAAATTATTGCTTCAGTATACACAAGAACAACCAAAGGCGAAATTAGCAATATCCTAATGAATCCAACATCAACGTAAAAGTCGCTAATAGAACGTATCACATTTTCAAACATAGTAAAACGACAAAGTGTTTACAACTATTTAATAAAATATAAACAAACCCACAACACAATAAATCATAAAAGTCAAATAATGCATCACACAATAAAACTTGTATAATGTCAAATGTAAGCAAGTTATATCATGCTCGATGCAACCATTCATTGAATATGAAATGGGCCAATCCATCTCTCCAATTTCATCGATAGGGATTATTGTCAATGCTAAACACCCATTCAAATGATGAATCCCTATTTTTCTCAATATAGTCAGGGACTTTCATCTTGATCGGGTCTTTCGGTATCTCTCTTCGAATAAAATTATGAAGTAAACAACTCACCATCATTATTTAGTTTTGAATCTTGATTATATAAAAGGGTTGGGGTCTTAGTATACACCACTTAGTTTTCAATAAATTAAAACTCCGTGCAGTAACATTTTTGCTAAGGAATTATTTATGTTGAAGAACTCTTGAAAGTTTTGTGGCCCGCCAGTCACGCGGTCCCATTTCTTTAGATGGTACCTTAGTCATCTGCAAGTATAAAAAATCCTTCTCCATTCATATATCCGTTGTCATAGAAGTAATAGTTGCTTGTTCAAATGAGTTTTTGGGCTGGCAATGTCTAGACTCATAGTGAACATGCATTTGTAAAAGTCAAAAAAATTATTTAATTAACTTAAAGTGAGCTAATTAAAACATACCATGAGGTATACACAAGCAGTTACGTCAAGTAATGCCATCACGTATGATACAACTATAAATAACACTGCTTTCCCAACCATTGAATACATCGATAAACTTCATGTCTTTATTGCATAGGCCTAACACATTTACTACTATTTCCCCCTTTTGAGTCCAATATATGCCCTTCTCGGACTTGGTAACCCATACTTTAACATAGCTGTAATCAAGTACACCAAACACCCCTGTAGTGTTCCAACCATAGAGCTGAGAAAATTGTGTGTATTAACATATCGTAGGATCACAAAATGTTGTAAAAAAGTACAAATAACTCATGAACATACGTGTCTCACAATCTAATAAAAGTACCATAAACCATTTCCATCTAGGATCCGTGCAGTCATCAAAATGGGAATTGGTCGGGCCAATAACATATAGTGCAATTTAATGATTGTCATTGCATTGAAATGCTTGCTAATGGTTTGGTCAAACTGCAAAATCATGTTTGACAGCCTATTCTTCTTGTTTGGGATATTGCGCTCAAGAAACTTGTTCACTAACAGTGACATTTGTGGTGTCTGAAAGGCTACCAGCATGCTTTAACAGATAACACAAGAGACCATATGCATTTTGCCTCATTCGTAGATTATCTAACAAAAATGGTCACTAAGTTCAATTATAGTCCACAAATATTTTACTCAATCCGACACTAGACACTCCAGGTTACCATCACATTCCGCACCCCCTTTTTCCAGTGCCCATAACAAACTAATATAAGAGCAAAGACAACCTCAGTTATTATTTGTTAGATCACCATCAAGATTCGCTGTCTCTGCTTCATATTCATCTCATAAAGTGCATGGAATTAGACATAGTATTATTTACAACAGTATATATTACTATTATCTGATCCTCACAGTCACCATAAAAATGCAGAACATATTAACGGCTTTATTTTTCAGGGTAATGGTAGTTAAGGTTCTTCTTTACTATATCTCAGGATATGCTTTTTCAATTTTTTTTATTTTTTAATTAATGCATTTTTAATAACATACTATCGCCTAAAAATACAAAAACACAGAAACCCAAAACACTATGCTAATGTTTGGATTTGTGTTTTGGCCCATCTTAGAGATGGGCCAAAACACAAAATCATGTTTGGTTTATATTTCTGCACACCTTGACTAAGTGTTGCAAATTTTATTTTTAAAATATTTTTCAACTCTCCTTTTTCTTTTTTTTATTGTATTTTTTCCTTCTCTATTTTTCTTGTTTTCTTCTGTTTCTTATTTTTTCTCTCTACCGATTTTTTCTTCTCTTTCTTCTTTCTTCTCTCTTTCCTTTTTTTCTTCTCTTTTTTCTTCTTTCATTTTTTGTTCTTCTTTCCTTCTTTGTTCGCCGGATTTTCTTTTTCCTTCTCTTTTCTTGTGTGCTCTCGATTTTTTTTCCTTTTCTTTTGTTGTTTGCTCTCACTTTTGTGTGTGAAAATTACAGCAATTGGAGTGTCCTCTTCTCTGCTGTTCGCGTCGCCGCCACCACCGGAGTTAATGCCGTCGTCGTCCGCCGCGCGAGGCCTCAGATCTGTTGTCAGTCGTCGTTGTTGTCATTGATTTGGAGGTTGAGAGGAGGAGAAGAGAACGACCGCTGCATTTATGAGTGATATGCCGTGTCTCCATCGTCGGCCATTGGAAGCTGTCGTTAGGAGCGCACCACCGTGTGTGGCCGATCGACTCGCCGCACGTGCGCCCGTTTCAAATCGGTCAGCCACACCATTTTCCTTAATCGTGACTTTTTTTTATTTTTTAAATTTAGGATCTTGTTTTTAATTATCAAGTACTTCAATCAATTTTGACATATTGCTCAACAATACAACAATGATTGAGAAAAATTAGCACTGATTTCTTCATTATAACATTTTTTTACATATTTTCAGAAATTGATTTTGTTGTGTTGTAGTATACTGTGTTGCGCACTATAGAGAAACTGTTTTGTCGCACTGTAGATAGGACAATAATTGAGGATTTCTTGCTGAGAGTGTTGAAATGTATATCAAATGCAGTGACTATACACTGTAATATCGTACTATTACTATTTTTTTATTTAACATTTTATTGAAAGTTGTTGCATTATATTTACTAATGTGCTTCAATGTGGCAGTGTTGATTTTTCATACATTGACTACCTCCAGCCGTATTAATTGCATGTTGTCTGTGGAGATTCACATGTCCACAGTGATACTTTTTATATATTTCAAACTATAACATAGATGTTATGTATTGCCTATATGTATAGCATTCATATAGTACGCTTAAAAAACTATTCCATCTAAACTTCAAAGTTCAAACACTGGTATTGGTTATTGAGTATTGGAAAGGGGTTGTATTGGTAACTTCGTATGATATTTGTTGTACGTATCCGAATATAGTGTTGCAGTCGGGGAACGGTAGCTCGCATTCCACTTTTCGTCTGTGTTGTTCTACTTTTGAACCATCATCTTCCTACGTTGATTTAAAAAGGTACTCGTTAATCCCTTTAATGCAATGTTTGAAGTCTAGCTGGATTTTTACACTCTTGCATTTTTTTATTTCAGTAATTCTGATTTTATGTTGTTTAGTTTCATATGCTATTTCAATACGCTAGCATCGTATTTTTGGAGACATGGCTTGATCATGTGCAGTACACTATATCCTACCTCAACCAAATATTGAAACTGAAATTGATTCATGCATATATATCTCAGATGAACTTGTGGTGTTGAAATTCATTTCCATCATCTATCTAACATTAATAAAGTTGATCGAGTTTAGAGCAGTCCCAGTCAAAGTTCGCAAAGGCATTGTTAGTTTTAGAACTCAAACTTGTGGTATGAAGAGGTACTGCACAAGCTTGAATGTTTAATTGAGTTCAAAATCTGTTTATCCCATATCCCCAAATTGACCATTTTTAGGCAACAACTCCACGCTGAGACCAATAGTTGAGCTTAAAACTTAAGATGCTTGTTTGTTTTAATTTTATTTTCAGCAACAAGTTTTTATTTGAATCCCATTTATTAAGGGTGTGTGTGTGTACAGGGAATTTATGTAACATGTACAATTGATGAATTCCTTTTTTCGGCTAAGTTTTGTCCCTTTTCCATATAGTATAAATCACAAGACAAAAAATTGATATTTTTTTTACACTATTGATGATCACCACTGAAAAATTCTGGTAAATTGATATTATTAATCAAGATTGGTCAAATTTATTACAAAACCTTAAATTTTACCACAGTAGATCAATATTTATTACGATTTTTATCTATGTAACCAAAATATTTGTCATAATTTTAACTATGGCTAATGTGAGATTCAATGGTTAATGGCCACTGCGGAGTTGTGACTAATGCTTCTATTCGTCACAAATTTTTTTTTTTAACCATAGTAATGAGTTACAGCTTAAAATCATATTTCTGTCAATGAAATTTTCCATGCACATTTTTTTTTTCTTTGAAAGAGTTATTTATTTATTTATTATTTTGTACGTTTAGATTCTAATAATTTAAGCTTTTTATACTTCAAAAACTATATAAAAAAAGAACGCATTAGTAGAAAAATTAATTTGGTCCACAAATGAAATAACCATTAATTGAAAAGATTTCTAACCCATTAACCAAAATTGACATTCTGACTAATATTTTGATGACTTTAATTATGGGTAGGCCTTCCAACTGAGGATCTACTAGCGAACATTTGCTAGCGACGGCTATCCCTTTAGTAAGATGCTTTACAACTTCCAATCATGTGTACAACAAAAGTATCTCTCAATATGTTCTTTCTCCTCCTAACCAATTATATTACAAATCACAAAAATATGTAAGAGAGGTAAAATAAAAATTTCAAGAAAATTATACCTAACAGAAGAAGATTACATTCATATCAGGTAGCCATTGATCACGAGACAAGTACGAGATAAAACATTCTACCAATCACAGCCCATGACGTTCAGGGAAGATTACTTTTCTTCACAGGGATCAGCGCAGGCGTCCACTGGTCCGTCTGGAAGCGGTCGTCGACTCCAGCGTGCTACTCGTGAGTTGCAAGCTAAGAAGTGTGAGACAATGGATAAGTTGAATGAATCACTTCAAGGGAAGATTGACCGCACCGAGCACAAAGCTACTAAATCAATTGAGCGGTAGGTAGATGAGTTGACAAAGTTTCAAGATCTGCCGGACGTCGTATTCACCACCGCGCTAGAGCGCTTTCACAGTCACAGCATGCGCACGAACTTCTTACGTCTTAATGGCGTGATGGCCCGAGAATTAAGATAGCAGGGCTCCAAACCTGCAATTAGAGAATAAGGCTCTAAACTTGTAGCGGCAAATCCAAGTACTGTTTGCACATGCCCATCTCCCGACTCTGGTGAAGGCAATGGTTTAATTTCAGGAAGTGCAAACTCCTGATAATTCAAGTTAACCCAACACCTCTAGGGTTAAAGAGGGAGAGATTACCCTTAGGCCGATCACAGGCACTTATAAGGTTAACACTGATGATTCTGAATCTTCTGTTTCTACTTGGCAACAGTATTAAAGAATGTGGAGAAACTTGATTTTCCACATAAGAGTTAACCCAATCAAGATCGTAGTAAGCGCATCAGAAAAATATAATAGGATTTGGATGCTCGAAGCGTCAAAATCAGAAGAGGTTCAAGAATGGTATGATTTTGAAGCACTTGCTTCAGTTCATACTATGTCACCAAGATTTTTGAAGATCTCAAAACTTCCACACAAACCTCCTAGCAAATATTCACATCCTTGCTCTTCAGCTAATAGACTCTCACATAGAACTAGCTTATGTAAAAGAATAATGAATTATACCAATCATGCCTTAGTATAATGACTAAAGCTGCAATTTCATTAATAAGTTCGAAATCATGGGTTCGAGTTCCATTAATATGTAGGTACTTATTTCACTTAATGTGAATTTATTCATCGAATTGATATCTTAATAATTTATTGATAATTAATATAATTATGTAATCACCGTTTATAACAAAGAAGAACAATGAAATACTACTTTATCAAAATGACACATTCATGACAAGATGTCTTTAAGTTTCGGATTGAATTTTCTATTGCATCTTCTATTTCATTTACATATATACAGTATGTGTAGAAATATTGTGTCATTAATTTTGTCTAAGAAATGATTTTGTACATATAGCATGTATATGTAAAATGAAATAAAAGATGCAATGTGAATTTTTTATGCACCCGACGCACCTTAAGACTTCAAATCCGCTTCAATTGCCCTCTCTTAGGGCATTCATCTCAATCCAAATACAACGCCTATATCCCGTTGTACATACCTGTGAATCCACACGTATATTGTATTCGTTCTGCTTTTTAAATTATAGTTTCATTTAATTATATTTTGTTATTTAGAAAAAAAATACATGTCAATAGCACATTGATTTGACATGAATTTGTGACATCAAAATATGATAGAAAATTCGAGCTAATAGTAATAAAAAAGTACCAATATTCCTCTTTGGGCATGACCATATAATACTAAAAGAAAACATGAATTATTTCATACATTGTAAATAACCACTGCTTAAAACTATAGTAAATCAATACTATTTAGCAAAATCAAACAAAATAGATACAAAAAGAATCAAATTTTGATCATGATTAATTAACATTTGTCACGATTTTAAATTTTTACTATAATCAAAATATTTATTATGATTTTTAGTTGTAATTAATGTTTTATCCCTACTTGCAAAAACAATCTAATAGCAATTATGCAACAATAGTCAATGAATTTTTTACATATTTTTTTTTATTTTTAACCATTGCAATTAGTCATTTCGATAAATAATAAGTGTTCCATCATAAGAATGGAGATTGCAGGTCCAATGCTAGTTTTGCTTTATTATTTTTCAATTACATTGTATTTTAATTAACACTTTGTCTTTGTAATATTTTCAATTTTAATTTTTTTTCCAAACTAGTAAATTAATAATAAATTTCTAAATCTCTTTTGTTTCTTGCATGAACACAAGAAGCAATGAGCAGTTTGAGAAGGACATCAAGCTTTTGAAATGCAAAGAAAATTTGATTAAACATTTGGTTAATCTAATGATGGAGTCAAATAATAAAGAAAAAGAAAATGTATTAATTTCTCTATAATTGAAACATATAAAATTCTTAATCTTTAACCCCTATACATATAGCAAAGGCTATTTTTCCTTAATTATTTGGAAATTATTAGGTAGAATTTTTTCTCATTTGATGTAAAAACTAATACTTTATTTACACATAAGAGTAAAATAAAATTAATCCCTTGATAATGAATTTTTACAAATAATATGAATACGTCGCACTCAAATAAAAAGTATGCATATAGACATGGCGTGCCACTGTTTCTAGTATAATGAAGAGGGTCGTAAACTTGGTGTCATGGTCTTACGTAACTATTTTTTGGTAGTTTTTTTTTTTTTTGCTTAATTTTCTCTTGCATTTCTTTCGCTCTGCAACGTTATATTATTGTTTTCTTTTATGAGATTTTTTTTTTATAAAATCCCATATTTATGTAGACTTATTATTTTGTATATATTTTAAGTATTTTCTTTAGTTTTAAAAATGAATAGTATAAAATTAAAATAATTTTTGTATTTTAAACAATTTTAAAAAATTATACAAATACATAGAGTATGACACCGATTACTAGTAATATAATTATGTAGAACGCCTACTTTTCATTTTAAAAAAAAAATAATATCAAGTTGCATTTGGATTGAAAGATTTGAAATTATGTATTTTAAATTCTTGATAATAAATCTTTTGGATATATTCGGATAATTTTAAATGTAAAAAATTTCAAATTCTTCTATATATATTAATTTTGAATTAAATTTTGATAAATATAAATGGATTTCAAATTTTTTTCAAATTAAGTTGCTAGAAACCGTTTCTCCAGATAATTTCTTCACATTTAAATTCATTAATCCAAATATACGCTTAGATAATTATAAAGAAAAGTTATATTCAAACACTCATTCCACTAATAGTAATTAAATATGCATTTTAACTTAAATTTTCACGAGGTTCAGTTTGTTGCGATACACGTATTATGTGATTAATCACTTTTTTTAAATTTTACACCAATCACACGATAAGTGTATTATACTTATCATATAACTGATTCAAATCGATCCAAATAGATTAGAATTTTTCAATATATACATACATATTATAGAAAAATACGGATGTAAAGCGTAATAATGTCTATACGGACGTATTTCCAAGAAAAAGAAATAAAAATACTATCCAAATGTTAAGATTTTAGATTCTCATACGTTTATTTGTATTCCCATTTTAGGGATTATATTCTTTTTTTGTCAATTTAAGATTATTCTATCAAACAAAAAGATATAATTGTTGAAAATGACATTCTAGAAAAAAGATATAATTCTTTATCAAACAAACGTGGCCTAAAAGAATGTGATAATTATGATCCATTTTCTTAGTATTTGAGTTATACCAAAAGACATTCTCCAACAAAAACATGGAAAAATTACTTTTTAAGTTGGGAAATGATTCACTCATAATTATGTGTGAGGAAATTAAGGAGATTGGTGTGGTGCGTTTCTGAGTCCAAGTAAAAATTTTACTTGTGTAATGACAATCTAGAATCTCCGGCATGGATGGCGGAGGAGGCGACGTGCAGCCGTCGGGGAACGGCGGGGAGTTCCTTCTCCGTCTCCTCCGGAAACCTCCCGTTTCCCACACTCCGTTTCATTCGCAGCCACCCTCGGCAAACATCTCCTATGACCCCGCCGTCGCGGCGGTGGGGCCCACGATCCCCGCTTTCTCGTGGAACTACGATTCTTCTCCGCCTTTTGCTCCGCACAATTTCTTCCCGCAAAACCCTAATTTAAACCCTAATTGCGCTTCGCATCAGTTTACTCTTCAGTCTAGTGTCATCTCAGTTTGTGATGGTACGAGGAATTCAGGAATTTTTACGGAAAATTCCGGTCCAGGTGTAGTTCATCAGCCGGAGTTAAATCTCATATTTAGGTCTGCTAATGATGCTGGGAATGCGTTGCATGAGAGCGTGGGTCAAAGGAGTAAAAGTTGGAATGCATTTATGGGGGATGATTTTGGGAAGCATAGAAGATTGAATGGTTTTCAGATGAATTCGAATGCAATCAATGGGAACGGACGTGGAAACTCTTGTATGTCTAGCGCCTACGAGCAAGAAAGGAATTCTAATAGTGATGCCAGGCGAAAGCTAGGGCAAAGTGGGATTTACAGGGCAGTTGCTCCACCACCAGGGTTTTCGACTAAGATAATGAATGTGGGGACAGCAGATCATAATGCAACTACGGGTAATAATTTTGGTGATCTGCACAAGAAAAGTAGTAGATTGAGTAATCAGCTTGATTCCCCTGGTCCCCCACCTGGAGGTAGTCCTCAATCTGTTTCAGCCTTTGACACTGAGGAGTCCATGCTAAAGCTTCGTGGTGAGGATGGTGATAGTGCCAAAGAATTGAGACATGGTGGTCAGGATAAGATTAGTGGAGATGGAGTGCGCAATGAGTTGGATGATAAAGAGGATCAGCTTGTTGGTTCTCTACAACTTGAAGTTGAAGTTGATGAGAAGAATGATAAAAAGAAGCATCATCGTGACAAGGTAATCACCTTGTGCTTGTGACGCATTATTGATTGTTCATGATTATGTTAAACAGACATCAAGAACCCTATTTTATCTCAGTGTTATTTGTGAGTTGAGAATAATTTTTCACATGAAAGGTAACTAAAGGACTATAGGGATATAGCCCCATAAATGTGATCCATTATGCATTGTTTGATTTGATTGGATAGTCCAAGTTTTAGTAATTGCATTTGTCGCTGGAAGCCTGGATGGTGTAATTGTCAACTTCCATCTTTTGACATTGAGGGCTCAAAGATTGTTATAGAGATCCCAAATATTAATACGGAATATCTTGAATTCTTAGGAGAATTTTGATAGCAACCGTAAAGCGGAAGAATGTAATCCTTTTTTGGTAGAATATTGGGACAGATATGGGTGGTGGAAGCCCCCTCTTGTACATAATGACTCGTGGCAATGTAGAATTAATTGAACATATCTATGGCAATAATTTTTAAATAGATGTGAGCATATCCCCAAATTTTGATTGCTATTCTCATACTTGGACATATCCGTCATCCTACTCTGATGTTCACGAATATTTTGCTGACCTGATACACAAAATCACATATAAACTATTCTCAAGTTTGCCACTGGCAGTAAATGAAAGCAAGTGTGAGTAGTTTGAAGCTATGAAATGTTTTGAACAGACACCATATCATAAACTCAGGTATAGATTAGCTTGAGCATAATTAGTTACGTTTGATATTTTATTTTAAGCATGGCATTGTGTGAATGGCGGAAAAGTTAAGACTCCCTATTGTCTCTGTCAAAAGTACTGTGGATTCATGATGCACAAGTGTATGAGATATGCACCAAATCTCATATGTTTGTGCCATCACTATGGATATTTTGATTATTAAGTGAACGGAAATGTTAGATTGGAGATTCTGATAATCTGAATGGCATTTCTTCTCAAATTGACCTGAATTCGTGCATCGTTATTTGTGATTAATGAAGAAATAATACAATCCTTTCTATCCATGTTCTTCTTTTCAACCGGATTAGCTTTATCTTGTTCTTTCCTAGTTGGACATTTCAAGCACTCACTTTCTAGATATTGGTTTGCATCTGAAGGTTAGAAGATTCAGATTGTGTATTAGAAATTATTACTTACGTGAAATTGCCCTTTTTGATAATTACCTTTGCACTTCATGACCAGGATTATAGATCTGATAACAGAGGACAGTGGATACTGGGTCAGCGGATGAGAAACCTCAAAAGGCAGACGCCATGTCGAAGTGACATAGACAGGTTTCATGGTCCATTTCTAGAAGTTTTTGAGTCGTTAATGCCATCTGAAGAAGAAAAGGTCAAGCAAAAACAACTTTTGACAGTACTGGAGAAGCTTGTTACCAAAGAATGGCCCGACGCTAGATTGTATCTTTATGGATCATGTGCCAACTCATTTGGCTTTCCGAAAAGTGACATTGATGTATGCCTTTTAATTGAAGATGGAAATATTGACAAGCGCGAGATCTTACTAAAGTTAGCTGATATGTTGCAGCTGGATAATCTCCAGAATGTGCAGGTGACTAATGTCTACTTGTACCTTCAACTTTCGAAGTACTATTACTCGTTTGCTATTTATTGGTAAAATCTGAATGTACATTTCCCATCTGTTGAGAGCCAGGCTTTTTTCTGCACGTTATGCATGAGGAAATTTGTGCCATTTTGCTGACTTGTTCTTTCCTTATATACTCAGATGCCCTGACAAGAATATGTATTCCAATCTGAACGTTAATGCTTTTGTATCTTCCAGGCTCTTGTCCATGCTAGAGTTCCTATAGTTAAGCTCATGGATCCAATCACTGGTATTTCCTGTGACATCTGTGTCAACAATTTACTGGCTGTCGTAAACACAAAGTTACTTCGAGATTATGCACAGATAGATGTTAGACTCAGGCAGTTGGCATTCATCGTGAAACACTGGGCTAAATCACGAGGAGTCAATGAAACTTTCCAAGGAACTCTCTCAAGCTATGCGTAAGTTATCCAGTTATCCTTGCAATTCCAGCCTTTGCATATTTATTTTTGGCTAATCAATTACTTGAATATATTTTCAGGTACGTATTAATGTGCATTCATTTCTTACAACAGCGTAGGCCTGCCGTTCTTCCATGCTTGCAGGTGTGAGATGATACTTGAGCTTTACCTTTTTCATCTCTATTATGCTATAATCTGAGAGAGTGTCACTTCGTAAAATTACTATCTTCTCTACTTATCACGTGGCTTCCTAATTTAGATAAGTTTCCAAGGATTTTTAATATATTATTTGTGACAACTGATTTATGCTGGTAAGTCCCATATTGGTACTTGCTTTACAGGAGGACATCAGCAGATTTTTTCTCATTTGCACCGGGACTTGAGTCTTGTTTATTGCATGGTTTTGGATGACATAATGTGCTCAATTCTGCTTTTCTTATGGTTTTTTGACGTACTTTCTTCAAGCATTATGCCATTATCTTAGGTACAATTTCAGCTGGCACCTACTCTTTTGCACAGTTACAATATTGATATAAGATCTGGGCACTTATCTAAATTGTCACAACTTCACCTTTTAATACGTGTGTGTTAAGGAAGATTGATTGATTTAACCGCTGTTTCAGTATGTGCTGCTGGGTTTTGTTCTACGACAGGATTGGAACCCGACTTTGTGTCTGGGTCGTGTATTGGGTGTTTACTCATTGCATTGTTAGGCAATAGTATTTTTCTTCTTATCTGTTCTTTGTTATCCATGACAGAGAATGAGGGCTACTTATTTTGCAACTCTGGAAAATGTTGAATGTTCTTATTTTGATCAAGTGGAAAAGCTGCGGAATTTTGGGGCCCGAAATGGGGAAGGTGTGGCGCACTTGGTCTGGGCCTTCTTCCATTATTGGGCCTATTGTCATGATTATACAAATGATGTAATATCCGTTCGCACGGGCAGTACATTAAGGTGAGAAACACTTGGATGATGCATCTACCCTCTCTGTTGTTAGGGTATATTACATAAGAAGTTGATGCCTTGCCCATCATCTTTTAACATTATCAACTTGGGCAAAATATAAACTGATCACAATGTTCCGTCCTGTGCAGCAAGAGAGCTAAAGACTGGACTAGGAGGGTGGGAAACGACCGTCATCTGATATGCATTGAGGATCCATTTGAGGTATCTCATGATCTTGGCAGAGTTGTGGACAAATATAGTATAAGAGTCCTACGTGAAGAGTTCGAACGTGCTGCAGAAATCATGCAAAACGACCCTAATCCTTTTCTCACTCTATTCGAGCCGTATATACCAAATTAGTTTTCGCTTACCGTATAGAAAAATTCGTAGTAATTATGGAAAACATGTAAATTCCTGTCTTCTGATGTGGTTAAACTTGTCAATATATCTATTTTTGGTTTCGCATACTTATCATTTGGGGTTGGTAAAGATGTTCTTGCCAAGAATTGTCAATGCCAATAATTTTGTACAGCTGATTGCTAACATGTGGAGAGGACATAAATTGCAAGTACTAGGTAAACTTTCCAGACTTGTAGATCGTCTTAACTTTTCCATGTTTGGAAACAAGCATTAACTCCAAGAATCTTTGTTTGTATCTATTTTTCCAATTTCCTCTAAAGTTAACCTAAAAATATATCCTTGTAAAACATACAGAAATTCCATTCTGAAAATAGGCAAAAAAATCTTTTTTATTTTCAAAGTCGAACAAAAAAATTTCATTCTATTTACAATTGACGGAATGTGGCATGCACGAGCAGCAGGTGGTGCGCTTGGGTGTCGGTTTCTGTTGTTTTTGTCAATATTTTAGGTCCTTTTGAATTAAAATGCCCTTTATATGTTTATATAAGAGACTAAGGCCTCTTTGACTTGTTTTATGTGTATTTTGTTTTGCCATTGACTAAATATGAAATAAATTATATTTAAATTTATTATTTTATTATTTTTTATTTCAAAAACTTTTAAAAATACCAAAAAGATAAAAATATATTTTTTATACATATTTATATACATTATTTTCTTATTTCAAAAAATTTTTAGAATATATTTGTATTAAATATAAAATACCAAAAAAATTACATTATAAAAAGTAGTATACTAAATTTTATAAAAAATATTTTATGTACTAATTATAAAAAATATTTTATATACTAATTATAATAATATTTTAAATAATATACTAAATTTAAATTAAACAAAAAAATAAAAAAAAATTGGGGGCGAAGGTGATGGCCGCCGCCCTCGCACAAAAGGATTCCTTTTATTTGGGGGACGGCGCCTTCTTTATTTTTTGTGGGCTACGTCGCCGGATCTGGACTTGGTTGGGGCGACGAGTGAGATTGGGGGTAGGCGGCGGGGGTGGGGGGAGGGCGGGGGTGGGTGTAGGTTTTTTAAAAAAATTATTTTTATAATATATATTTAAAATTAATAAATTTAAATTTTTAATTATTTTTTTATAAATTTAAGATCTAACGATTAAGATTAATTGATTAGATTTGACGGTTCTCATATAATGAATAAAAATTCAACTGTCATTAAAAAAAAGAACAATATGCAATATATAAGGACATAATAGTCACCTTATCAAAAAATTAACGCCGTTAGTCATACTTAACGGAGAGGAACGATTGAATTGAATTTTTAAAGAAACGGAGTATTTTGCCTATTTTTAAATCAAAAAGAGATTTTTTACTAAATTTCAAAGGACAGGAGTTTAAACAATTTAACTCACTAATATGAAATACTAAATTAATCACTTTATAAACATTTAACAATTCACCATAATGTTTGGATTCGTTTTTTGAGTGTTTTGTTGTATTTTATGGAGATAGAGAGAGAAAAACAAAGATAAATAAGTGTGTGTTAGAGATAGTATGTATGTTTGGATTTATTTTTTAAGATAATTTAAAATAAGTATTGTATGTTTAATGATGTATTTTGGGAGACAAAAATTACTATTTATTGATATATCATTGTCAAATTATGTTTTTTTATATATATTTATGTATATGTATGTATTTATACTAAAACAGTTTAAAACACCTAGATAAGGTGTTTTTGAATGATGGCAAACATTATATATGTTTTGACTCGTTTCGAAAATAACTTGAAAATGAAAACAAGCATAATGCACATATCTCTGTTTATCTTTCTCTATTTATGAAAAACAAAGATAAAAAACCTGAAACGCAAAATCAAGCAAAACTTGCATAGAATGCATATTATATTAATATTTCACATACGCATATTATTTATATAAAATAAATTTATAATATTTATAGAAACTAAAAGTGATTAAATACACATATAGCAATATTAATTTGTAATAAATTATCCCACATTTATAGTCATCAACAGATCGCGACTTGTTCAAAAAATTGATTTTTGCTAATTTTTTATTGTCTAGTTGTGATTTTAAAACACGACTAGACATAATAACATTATAGTATTAAATATAATTATATTAATATATTATTATTTTTATTAATAAAAAATTAAATAACTCCATCAGATGCTGCATGAAAAATTTATGTTGGACTTAGCTTAATTATATTTATTTAAAAACTAACAACTCTCATTTTTTAATTTAAGTTTATTATTATTATTATTATTATTATTAGAGTGAGATCAGTAATCGTTGAGGTCACAGTGAGTTCAACGATTTTTTCATGGCTGAACATCAGCCATTCAAGGTTCATCAGCCGCCGGAAATCATAGTCCTCGGCCCACCGTCCGTCTTCAAAGTATACGACAAACAATTCTCTTCAAGATTCCGAGTTTTACGGCCATGGGAGTCGCCGCTCTCCCTGCCTCAATTCCTCGCCGCCGGGGCCCAGAACACGCAGGCGGCCCTCATCTCCGGTGGCTTCCGATTCACTTCGTCTGTGCTCCACCATCTCCCCTCAATACGCCTGGTGGTCACCACGAGTGCGGGCATCAACCACATAGACCTCGTCGAGTGCCGCCGCCGCGGTATCGCCGTCGCTAATGCTGCCAGTATCTTCTCCGCTGATGTAGCTGACCTCGCGGTGGGGCTCCTCCTTGATGTCTTGCGGAGAATCAGCGCCGGCAATCGGTTTGTGAAAAGTGGGCTTTGGCCTGTGCAGGGAGCCTACCCTCTTGGCTTCAAGGTATGTATGTATGTATGTATGGATGGATATTTCATATTTGGTGTTTTCTTGAAATTACCATTTGTTAAATTTATTCAAATTCATGATTTAATCTAATAATCATTCGTTTCCAAGAGAAAGTTTGCCTCAGAACTCTAATTCTTACTGTGAAATTTTCGTTCAAATGATTTCACATTTCTAACTCAATTACTCTTTCAACTTTCATCTAAAATTCCATGTTTGAACTTTCATTTCTGATAGATGGAGTATGTTTAAGGTAATAAAGAATCCAAAGTAAGTTTGTGAAAGAGTGTGTTGAGCTGTGGATTAGAATATTCCACTATGAAGCAGCTTGCGACTCGATCGGTTTTCATTTCACCGGGTATTGTCTGCTTTAATTTTATAAGAGCTTCAGTACCACAAAAAGGCCTCGCTAAGGAGAGAAGACCTTGAGACTTACAAACCACCCAAGCTGTTCGTTTACAACTAATATGAAACGTTGGACTACATCTAATATTTGAGAACCAATTTGCTCTCACATTGTCTTGAGTTGGCTTAGGATGTTGCTCCATTGTATATAATTCATCAGCTGTACTTTTAAAGTGATTAGTAGGTTGCTTATTTTGTTGCAGCACTTGGACTTTCTAAGGAACTGTTGTTATTGTTATGCCTAGTTACTGATGAGATAACGCCGTATATTGTAGTTGGGAGGCAAGAAAGTAGGAATTGTGGGACTAGGAAGCATCGGCCTTTATGTAGCAAAGAGGCTTGAAGCATTCGGCTGTGCAATATCATATAGTTCAAGGAAGGAAAAGCCATCTGTTTCATATGCATTTTACCCCGATATCTGCAAATTAGCAGCTAACTCTGATATACTCGTGATCTGTTGTGCGTTAACTGAACAAACTCATCATATGATCAACCGGGAGGTTCTCTTGGCTCTTGGAAAGGAAGGGGTACTTGTTAATATTGCGCGTGGGGCTGTGGTAGATGAAAAGGAACTGGTTTCTTGTTTGCAGAACGGAGAGATTAGCGGTGCTGGGCTGGACGTGTTTGAAAATGAACCTAGCGTCCCTAAAGAGCTTTATGAACTCGACAATGTGGTTTTGTCGCCACACTTTGCTGTCTTCACAGAGGAATCAATGTGGGATTTGTATGAACTTATGTGTGGGAATTTGGAGGCCTTCTTCTCGAATAAACCTTTGCTTTCTCTTATTCCGGAGGAGTAGAGTCATGGACTCGGACCTCTCGTCTGGTGGTATGTATCACATGTTTCTTGGTTGCTATGGAGTACTCTCAGATCTTTATTGCTTCTGATGGCCTGTGAATGATGATGCATCATTGTTTGGGTTTCTTGAGTCAGTGATTTTGTGATGAATTATGAGTTCAATTACTGGATTGGCTCTGGGTATTAACACTAAACTGTACACCAATGACACGATAAAAGTGTATTGAATTTGTATTGGTTCAGGTTTGGTTTAATCCGGTCCGAATAAGAATTTGCTCTCTGTAAATACATACACAATGATCTTCATCCATTTTATCCAGATCAAAAGCTATGCGCTTTGTTTGTTTTCATTTTCTTCGTGTCTGAAAGATGGTCGAAAACATTTCCATAATGTTTGGATTTATATTTTGAGTGTTTTATTTTGTGTTTTGGAGATAAAGAGAGAAAAATAGAGATAAATAAGTGTGTTCAATAGATAGTTTGTTTAAATTTGTGTTTTGAGGTAATTTAAAATATTGTAAAATAAGTGGTGTAGGTTTAATGTTAGGATTTGGAAGACAAAAATCACTGTTCATTGTCAAATCATATCTCTTTTATATATATATTTTTATACATATATATATGCATATATATAAATATTGTATGTTTACTTGTATTTTTTGAAGACAAAAATCACTGTTTATAATAAAATCATGTCTCTTTTATATTATAAATATAAGTGTATAAATATATATATTATATATAAAAAAATAAAAAAATAAAAAGAACACACAAATAAGGGGTAAAAATACAAAAACAGATATTGAATGTGTTTTATTTTGTTTCGAAAAATACAAAAACATAGTGTTGGAATGTTTGCTTATGTATTCAGAAAACACACCATTCAGTGTGTCTTTATTTATCTTTGTTTATTTTACACTAATATAAAATATAAAATTAAATATATTAAAAACTCTAAAAGATCATACACTTATCTTTATTTTTCACCAAAAAAAAAATTAAAAATAAAAAGAAAGAAAGAAATAGAGCGAAAAGGCCTTGATTTTGGACATTGATTTTGGTTGGGTGAGAGTAACAAGACAGGTTTACTTGGTGAGTGAGGCCCAACATATGAGCACTTCTTCAAGATTAGCTCAACTGAAAAATTGGCCCACATTTTCTTACAAGTTACAGCCTCATTTCAAGTAGCTTATAGGAATGTTTGTGATCGTTTTAGAAAAACGTTTTTCAGCTTTGACTTTTTAAAACCACTTTTAAAATATTTGGACGTCAGTTTTTGCTTTTGAAATGACTGCGAAAAACGCTTTTAAACCCAAAGTTAGAAGCTTCTTGGGATGTACTTTTAGCAGCTTCGATATTTTTGTAAATAAATTTAATTTTATTTTTTTTAATATTTTACCGTTATTATATAACCTTAATCTAATTTTATTATTTTTATTTTTTTTAAATTATATATTTAAAGTTGATATCGGGATTTTCATATAATTTAATTTTTAATAATAATTAAATTTGCACTTTTATATATTTAATATTTTAAATTTTTTATATTTTATGTGCTATATAATCTAATTATATTATTTCGTGCACATATTATTATTTGATTAATTAATAAAATAATTATTTTTTGCAATCATGTAAGTTAAAATTATTGTGTGTGAATGAATAATTATATTACCTAGTGGGGGCATTATTAAATTAAACATATTTTTTTAGTATTTTTAGAAATATAAATATGAAATACTAATTGAAATAAGATTTTATGGAAAAATAATTATTAGTGACAAACAACAAGTGAAATAATAAGCAGAGAAATAGTATATTTTTAGCACATAGGGAAAAAACAGTCTTTCATCAATTAAATTTATTTTAGAATTGATTTTTTTCTAAACACTATCCAATTTAGCTTTTATCTATTTTTCATTTTTTTTACAAACATTACCCACTTTTAATTTTACTACAATTTTCAACTTTTTTTTTTACAAATCTCACTTCTCGAAAAGCAAAAGTTTTTGCAAACACTCCCTATATCATCAATATATATATAGTTTGTAAATAGTAATGTAATATCATATGGGCCTACTACCCTTAATCATCATCTCAATAAGCTCAGGGCAGCCAATTGGATTACTATGAAATATATAGGAGAGTAAATTACTATACGCAATGATTAAGAAATAGCAGCTAAAATATCAAAGAAATTAAACGCCTATAATTAGGTCCAAAGCTAAGGAGATTCAAATTCAACTCTACTCACATACGATTACGTTCGTTTCAAAGGTAGGCAGCTCAAGAAAACCAGGCTCCGGTCTTCCCGTTGCTCCAATGATGGTCGTATCATAGTGCTTTTACATACAGAACATGCCCGGGTCAAAGGATTTTTAGACAGTTTTAAGACGAAAAATTCTGACTCAAATTAGGTTTCATCGAACTAAATCAATCACAAAATAAATATAATACACTTGTCATATGATTGAATCAAGTTCAACCAGATGTGAATTAGGATTTTCGGGCTTAACACCTCTAATTGTGTAAGCAATTAATTATCCTCTATATGCTGTTTCATTTATATCACTCTGATCAGCCGCATCACATTAATTGTTGCCCTTATTGGCTTCAAACAGTCGGAACGTTTATATATGTTTGTTGAGATCAAAATATTAGGCAAGTTGATCACATGTCCCTCCATCCATTCGCCAGCTATATATATATATCTGGAGACCTGACTCTTTAGCCACAGATCAACTACTGATTATAATTCAAAGGGTTACAGAAATAATTGTAGCATTTCTTGCATTATATTAACGTGACAAAACTGTCTTATGATTTAAAAATTGAAAATGCAGCAGCGTTGTAATTGCATTGTCACCTTCTGGACAGCAAGAATCTTCACATATATACTCCAACATCAAATATAATATATATACATACATACAACACATTATTAACACTAATAATATCTTAATTTAGTAGTTAAGGTTGAAGCTGAGCTCCTATCAACGAGTTGGAGGTCATGGGTTCGGGTCACACTAGATGTATGAGTATTTGTCTCACTTTAGATGAGTTATTGAGTTATTATAATTTATCTTACCTGTTCTTAGTCATATTGACGTATCGAATGGAGAACATGTGATGGCATTGAAGGAACAGTCTGCTTAGGAAAGTATCTCAAACTGGATAATGTTCTCTATGCTCCAAATTTGAAGTGCAATCTAATATCTGTGACACTGTTGCTTCTGGTGCTAATTGCGATGTCCAACTTACTGATAAAGTCTGTGTTATACAGGACCGCACCTCGAGGATGGTGATTGGAGCGGGTGAACAATGCAGGGGGCTTTATTATCTATGGTCAAAGTTTCAGTCCAAGCATGTAAGGCAAGTTGTGTAGGTTCTTCTGAATTATGGTATAAGAGGATGGGACATTTGTCTATGAAAATTGTAAAATTACTTCCTCAAATTGAACTTGGTAATGATTTTGTGAAGAATAAATCATATGACATTTGTTTGCAAGCTAAACAAACAAGAGAAGATTTTGTTTTTGCGATACAAAAGCAGTTGAAATTTTTGAGTTAATTCATTGTGATTTGTGGGAACCTTATCTTGTTAATGCTTCTTATGGGGCCTTGTATTTTTTTACCATTGTTAATGATTTTTTCAGAAGTGTGTGGATATATTTGTTGACTGACAAAACTGAAGTGGAATGTAACATGCGTAATTTCTTTGCCATTATTAAAAGACAATTTCGTAAAATATGTGAAAAAGTAGTCAGAAGTGATAATGGGAGTGAATTTGTATGCTTGAATACCTATTTCTCTTAAAATGAAATTTTACACCAAAACTCATGTGTAGGAACACCTCAACAAAAAAGGTCGTGTTGAGCTAAAACATCGCTATATTTTAAATGTGGCTCGAGCTTTATGATTTTAGGCCAATCTTCTCATTAAGTTTTGGGGAGAATGTGTTTTGACAACTGAAAATTTGATTAATCGGGCTCCTTCTAAGTTATTAGGAGGAAAAACTCCTTATGAGCTCTTATTTGGTATGACCTTAAGTTATAATCATATTTGAACTTTTGGGTGCCTATGTTATACTTAAAACTTGAATAAGGAGAAAGACAAGTTTACTAGCAGAAGTCAACATTGTTTGTTTGTAGGATATCCATTTGAAAAAAAGGTTGGAGACTTTATGACCTTGATACAGGAAAGTATTTTGTATCTAGAGACGTGTTCCTGAATCTGAATTTCCATATGCTGATACTAGTAAGGAAGTAGTCCAACCAGACCTTGTGGAGAGTGTTTCTTTAGACATCACGGACCAAACTAATAATGAAGCAAATGAGGATGAAGAAAGTGAGGCACTTGAGAAATCAACCATGACTCATAGTGACAGCGATGATAGGGGGGGGGGGGAGGGGAGGTTGTCACTGAGGCTTTAGTGGAATCTGTTTCAGAACAACTTGGACGTGGTCGTAAAACAAAAGAAGTTTCTACTTGGCTTCAAGAATTTATGACATATACCGCACAACAATTAAGCCCCCTGCATGTTCATCCAATCTAATTCTATCCACACATACCTCCTATTCTATAGCACATTATGTAAATTGTAATAAATTCTCTCCACAACATCGGTCTTTCTTAGCAGCTGTCACAACCGAAACGGAGCCTACTTCCTGCGTCCAGGCCATAAGGACATTCTGTGGAAAGAAGCCATGAAAAAATAAATTGAGGCACTTGAAGCTAATGGGACCTGGACTTTGGTGGATTTGCCACCGGAAAAAAGAGCCATAGGATGTAAATGGGTTTACAAGAACTAATATAATTCCGATAGTTCATTTGAACGTTATAAGTGTCGATTGGTGATTCTTGGCAATAATCAAATTGAAGGAATCGATTACATGAGACCTTAGCTCCCATTGTTAAAATGATAACTGCTTGTATATTTCTTTCAGTACCAGCAACAAAAGGATGGGAACTCCATCAGATGAATATTCATAATGCACGCTTGCATGGTGATTTAGAAGAAGAGGTGTACATGAAGATGCCACCTGAATATGTTAGGCAACCTAGGAAAGTTTGTCAATTATGTAAATTCTCTCTACGGGTTGTGACAGGCCCCTCGATGTTAGTTTGCGGAATTGATGACTGGATTGAAACGGTATGGATTTCTTCAATCTCAATCTGATTATTCATTGTCCACTTTCGATCGAGACAAGATACATTTGAGCTTTCTGCTGTACATCGATGATCTTGTTATTGCCGGAAGTGATGGAGTTTCCATCCAGAAGTTTAAAGATTATTTATTCCACTGTTTCCACGTGAAAGATTTTGGGAACACTGAAATATTTTTTGGCATAGAGGTGGCTCGGAATCAGGAAGACATTTTTCTTTACCAATACAAATATGCTTTGGATATTGTCAGTGAAACTGGATTATTGGGTGCCACACTATCTAGTTTTCCTATTGAATAAAATCATCATTTGGCATTATGAAAGATTACTTTGTTGACCGATTTAGAAAAGTATTGAAGATTGGTGGGAAGACTGATTTACTTGACTCTTACTCGACCTGAGTTAGTGTTCATATCTTAGCATAATTTATGCAACAACCACGGGGAGGCTCACTAGGAAGCGGCTTCACCAGTAGTTCGCTACTTGAAGGATAGTCCTGGACAAGGAATATTTCTACGTGCTGATAGTGATTTTCGATTGTATGCCTATTGTGATTCTTATTGCGGAAGTTAACCTATAACGCAATGATCTCTTACTGGATATTTTGGTATGTTGGGCACTTCTTCCATTTCTTGGAAGACTAAAAAGCAACATACAATTTTGAGATCTTCTGCTGATGCTGAGTATCACTCGATGACTAGCCCTGTGTGTGAATTGAAATGGCTCAAGGATCTTTTGTTGTCTCTGGTTGTTATTCACTCTCATCTTATGCTCTTGTATTGTGACAGTTAAGCAGCTTTACACATTGGTATCAATCCTATGTTTTATGAGCGAAGCATATCGAAATTGATTATCATTGTATTAGTGATGAGATTCAACATGGACATGTTCAAACTGCTTATGTACGTAGCTCGGAGCAACTTGCTGATATATTTACTAAGTCATTTGGAACACAAAAGTTTGTGTATCTTCCCGGCAAGTTGGGTGTTTCAATCTTCACGCACCAACTTGAGGGGGTATTAGAATATCTCAAAATTTGTAAATATCTGTCTATTATGTACAATATATATTTTATGTAGGAGATATAAGAATATTTTCTATGATTAGGAGATACAGTATCTATTTTCTATGTTTAGGAGATATCGGAATATTTTTATGATTAGGAGATTTATTTCTATGTATATAGGAGTATTAGGATGTATATATATTCTCTTGGGGCTCTTCTCAGCAGAGACAATACCAGAACAATTTTGGATTTCTAAAAAACTTTAAGTATCAACATTGGTTGCAATAGGAGCGTTATATATTAAGCCTAATTGTACTGATACTTGTCCTGAGGTCTAGGTATATTACAATAAATAAATAATAATAACTTTAAAGAATTACTTTACACTCGTAAGAGTCATAGATCGCCCAACAGTTTCTTTTTGAAGGCCAAAGGGTCGTGGGGATATATTTATAACGTAAAGTATATTTGCAAAAGAGGGATAGTAATGGGTTCGGGTTAAATTTTGAATAATGCCATTTTGTTTGGGAAAGATTTTGAAAACACTACAAGAAAATGACATAATCGTAACGATAAAAAAAAAATAGCATCGAACTAATGAGCAAGTAAAATCTCATTGCTTAATTATATTATTTAAAACAACAAATTTACTTACTAATGAATTTAACAAGAAAAATTTACTTGATGAAGAATTCTGCAACGAATTGTTTAAAATATATATTAAACGATATAGATTGTCAACAAAAATCTTACTTGCTAGCTACTTAGCTCCACGTTGATTTAATATTAAATTTTTTTATAATCATTGTGTCATTTTCTTGTACTAAAATGTAACCGGTGTTAAAGAAAATCGAGCTTTAAATTTTGAAACCAAACTCCAACATCACCTACAATGGTTAAAATATTACATTTTTTTTTTATTTGGATTAAATACATGACTTTGTCCTCTAAACTAGTTTTAATGTAATATTTACTTTTTAAACTAACAAATGTAACACTTATAACCTACAATTAAATATTTAAATAATATTGTCCTTATTATATATATATATTTAGTTCAACGAATTTCTTTTTTTTTCTTTAACAATTTTTCATTTTAAATTTAACTAAAATTTTCTTAATTGAAAAAGATATCTTTTAATTATAATAAAGTAAAATATAATTAGTAAGTTAAGTAGTTCAATATTTTAATTTTACGGACTCAAAGTTTAGTAATGAATTAATGCAATAAATAGACAAGAAACTTCCATGTAAAAGATTTAATTAATTTGGTAATATATAAATGAGTAATTGCATAATGGTTTTTTTAATATATTTCATTTTAAAGTTATGATAAAGTATATTTATTTATTTTTTTCCTAAAAATATTTAACTTTTGGTAATATATAAATGAGTAATTACATAATGTCAATTTCTTTTGAGAAGCATATGTGAGTTATTGGTTATATTATATTTGTATATCTTATTTAATCTTTAAAACTATATTTCTAATATTATCAAGTGCATTTGATGGATCCAATTAGTCGGGTTCGGGTTCGGGTTCCTATCCAAATTGGATCTCAATGCCACAAAAATCTTAGTGGGTCAGGCACCAAGTTTTATCAAATTATTCTCAAACTCGATCTATTATCGTTTCTAAACAGCATGAAAAGATCAGAATATATTTTCTTTGGTTCTATACTACATCAAAATATTAGGGAGGTTATAAATTATTACCTTAGGTTGATTATGTCATGTGCAAGTCACGTATAAATTTTTGATCAAATTAATAAAAAATTATTAAAATTATCAAAATTTTAAAATTACGAGATTACATTGCAACAATCAATTTGTGCAGGACAAAAATGCGACCCCCTAAATTACATGGTATAATGTATGGACACTTTAAAAAATTACTCAATGCAGTGTACGGACACGAACAGGTACATGGCTCGGATATGCATCAGATATGTGTCGGACACAGCATCTGCGTGTTCGAAAATATAAACAAATAAAAAGACACAGTGTCGGACACTTGGACACGATTGTTGGCAGGTTCGACATACTTTAGAGGCAGGTCAAATACGTTTTGGACACGTTTAGTTTTTTCTTTTTTTTAATAATTTCCAAAAATTTAAGGATCACTCATGAAACTTACCTATTAAAATTAATTCTAAAATGATAATTAGCAGCAGTAATTTTCTTGAGGGCTCTTGAAAAGTACCCCTTGAGCTTCACTATGACAAAAAGCTCACAAACTTGTTTAATCTATTGTTCTCTGCATATAATTATGGAAAATTATGTTTTGGTCCTTATATATAGCCACTTATTTGTTTTTATCCCTAAGCTTTACAAAATTATAAATCTAGTCCTATCGTTAAATCGAGTATTAAAACTAACGAAACACCAGAACACAGGGGTGTTGCATTATGTGGCCAGGTCGTGTCGTGTAATGGTCGAACCAAGAGGTAGATTTTTCACAGTTAGGTCGAAGAAAATACAGTCTGATAGTGTAAGAAAACACAATGTTTGTCTCCATTTTGTAAATATTAGGGACTGAAAATGTAATTATGATTCTTGAAGTCTTTATGATTTTGTCCTTTGAAAATGAAGTGTTTGGAGAAAAAAACTTAAGATTTACAATTCTACAAAAGTTAATAGTGAAAAAACTTATAACTTTTCATTCCAATAAATTTAATTTAAATAATTCAAAAATATAAAATTTTCAAATTAAAAATAATTTTGATTTATTCATAACAGAAAAAATTAATAAATACTTAAATTAAATAAAAAATGTTAATTCCTTAATCTATTAATGAGATAAAAAATGTAAAATCTTTAATGACCAAGTGCTACGTGCATGGCATCTTCTAATAAAATATCTAACGGAAGTTGTTATAGTACCAACAATATTATTTTTAGATTGTATTTTAGTGTTTTGTGAAGATAGAATGATAAAAATGGAGATAAATAAGTATTGATCCGGCTCGAAATATGCTACCTCCTTGAGATGATCCGAATCAGCCACGTATTCTCTCCAAATCATTAATGGGTGCTGAGGATTAAAATATGCACGTTAGGCTAGTCGGGGACGCCCTCCAATGCTCAAGTTAGTTCCGATCGAGATAGAAATGTGTGATTTAAAGGTGTACGATCCAAAGTAATAAGTGCAAGTTACCTCAAATGATTTATATTTGGGTATTTATAAAGCCCAAATGTATAGAGTTAACTGAGCCACGTGTCACAATCTGGGTGTTTTTACCTTTTATCGCGCGGTTAAGAGCCTGTCCTACTATCATGATAGACTTGCGGGTCCTGGCACGGGTGCAGGCTCCGGAGACCCGACCCGCAACCGGGCACGCGGATCCTGCGAGTTTTGTCTATTTGGCCATTAAATGAGGGGCTTTCTTGTCCTTTTGGCATGAAATAAGGGTAATCCCCATCAATAGGCTCCACTTCTTCTAAGTGTAATTAATTGCCTTTAAGAAGGTGATCAGTCATAACCTTTCGTTCGAACCGTCGCCTCAATTCTCTTTTCTCCACGTGTTATCATCTGAATGGTTGTTTACTGACGCATTTCTTCATACCGTTAGTTATATATATACTTCAGTTTCAAATTCTCACTCACCGTCTCCACTACCTGCTAGAGCTTGCTGCCTACTCCACTTCGACCTCGAACAACTTTCTAAGGTACTCATGTATTCTTCTAACTCCTCTAGATCCAATTCTAACTCAGGGTCTTCTGTGACCTCCCCACGATCAGGGGAGGCGATCCCAACACCTATAGGTCCCTTTAGGATTGCTAAGTTTAAACATCGTCTAATAGATTCTGCACAAGAGGAAGTACCCACACATGTTAAATTTCAGGAAATATTAAGTAGGAGGAGCCCTTGGGCTAGTGTTGTTAGTATTATAAAACTCTCCATTCATCACATTAAGGAAAGGTATTATATTCCCAATGGTTATGAGGACATCATCCCTAGGGCATTTGATCGCATGCACCGTCCTCCTCAAGGTTTTTGCTCTTTTTCCCTTCTTCATATTGAAGCTGGTACGTCTTCCTTTGGCGCTGCCAGTAGCCCATATACTTCAGGGTCTAAACCATTGCCCCATTCAGTTATCCCCTAACTCCATCAGTCATATCATTCTATTTATTATAATAATGCGAGTTCATTGCTTGGAACCCAATTTTGATAACTTCTAGTCATTGTATTCTTTTACCACCTTCAAGAGGTCCGACGATATAGGTTTCTTCTATTTATCTGCTCGCAAAGATTGTCAATATCTAGATAATCAAAAATCTAATATTGGTCCTTGGAAAGAGAGGTTTATTTTTGTCCGACCTCCTCCTCGTCAAGAATTGTCTTTTCGTTGTGATTGGAGTGTCGACAAACTCGAACATGTAACTGAAGGAGGGGGGCTGGAAGGAGATAAAATTAACAGCCTCATTGCTTATCGGTGAACTTCTGGGATAAGAAGTCTTATGGCTACCTCATCTCACTCCAGCGCCCCTCTGAATTAGGGGTTCTTTAGGTGACTACCATGCTCATTTCCTTTTCATTTTCTATGTTAATTCTTCAATCCTTTCTGGCAAGGATTTCTGTTCACAAATAACGTGGCAATGAATTCCCGGATTGCACTTGAACTTTGGGTCATGCATGGTGGTTCCATTGCTAGGTCGCTCCTGTGACCTTGGGGGTGGATACATCGCTACCCCTGACACTAGACTGCCCTCAATCGATCCGAGTCCAATCGAGGTCGCAAGTGGTGATAGCCCAGCAGGTGGTCCCGTCCTGAGCTTGCTGCTGGCAGCCCTTCAACAAGTGTTGATATTGTGGTCTCAAAGGACAACTCCCCGATCCCTAAAGAGGCGACCGCGGGACCTAGTTGACTAAGAAGCGCAAGCGAAAGCACAAGAGCTACAATAAGAGTTCGCGCTCCACTAAGTTCAGCAAACAGAGTAAATCGTGATCCGAGAGGCGGCAGGAGAGAGAGGCAGCCACGCGATCTGAGGAGGAAAAAACTTAGGTCTTTCTCAAGAAAATCATTGAATGGTGAAAGGAGGCTCGGGAGGAGCTGAGGCCGATAATCAACGATCAATTGATATGGAGGGGGATAAACTTATCCCTACCTAGAAAATATCTGATCGTAACTCTATACTACATATCAAGTGGAGCAAGACTCATGGGAGTTGTACAATGCCTATTGTCTACCTCGTAATTAGGCCACTCTCCTCAATGCTCCTCATACTCGGCTCGAGGAACACCATGCTCATGTTCTCATGCAGGTGATTCATTACTTCTTTCTTTTCAGCTTTAATTATTTTTTTTTTCAGAATTTAACCCTTATATTACAGGCTGCTGCTTTTAATCGAAGCTTTTCCCTCAAATGCACATGCTTTTATCGAAGGCAAATTTTATTGAATCCCAAAATCTGCGAACTCAGGAAGAGGCTTTTCGAGGTGGTTACTCACGAGAAAGACCTAGAAAGTCAGCATGCTGTTTTGGAGGCGAGAGTCAAAGAACTGGAAGATCAACTATCTAATTCAGCCTCTGAGGTCGCCAAAGTGCGAGAGACGGCATTCACTGAGGGAAGGGATGCGGGGTTCTCTGCAGGTCAAGTTGGTAAAATTGAGGGAATGATTGAAGATCGAGAGGAGTATCTCCAATCAGATGAGTTCATAGCTAATGTTCGCGAGGCAAGACTTCAGGGAGCTCGCGACTTTCTCAAGGCCCCTGCATTCCATGTAGCCGTGGAGACCAAAGCTGCCAATTTTGTCAATGACGGTTTTGAGAAGCGCAGGGCCCAATTAACTAAGTTGAAGGGGTTCGCTGATGGCTTCGATCAGAACCAGCTCGATCCCTCGCTGGATGCTAACCTCGAGCCCTACCGCGAGGAGGAAGAGACCCAAGAGTCCCAAGACGATGAGTTTGCTGCCCTCATAAATGAAGTTGAGAACATGAGTTGAACCCTTAAATCCATAACCTGGATTTTGCTAGATTGAACAACCGTCTGTATTAGGATTGAACTATTTACCAAGCAGATGGTTTTTCGATCTATAACCTTTGATACGATGAATACTTTTGGTCAAACTTGTTGATGTAATCTTTTGATCTCCATGATGATTTTATCAATAATTGTAGATGAATGTTTTTTTTTCTTTTTTCAGATTACGGTCTCTTCCAGATCATGAGTTCTAATAAGTGATCTTCTTCTAACAAACGATGTTCAAGCCTTTAATCTTAACAAACGACATTTTTCAGGTCAGGTCATCTTCGCATTAATTATAACCACTTTTCCTTATCACCTTATCTTTCCCAGATCATTTTGGAATGAAGTTGAGCGACTTTGCAATCCTACAAAAGAATGAGCCAATATGCACGATGCTAGAACTGTCTGACCTTGTAATATGGTAACAAATTTGATTGCCTTTTTTAGGCTTAAAAGGGAGATCTTTTTCAAATTCATTTCTATCCAATCGCTTTTTTCAGGCTAAAAAAATATCGATCTTTTTCAGATCTATGTGATTGCCTTTTTCAAGCTCGCAAATTAGCGAGTTTTTCAGATTTATTTACATCTGACAGCCTTTTTCAGACTTAAAAAATATCGATCTTTTTCAGATCTATCTGATCCCCTTATTCAGACTCAAAATATAGCGATCTTTTTCATATCTATTTACATCTTACAGCCTTTTTCAGGCTCAAAAAATGCTCTTTCCCTTGCCTAAGTGTAAAATTTCTTCAAGTTATGGACGTTCCAAGGTTGAGGTATGTCTTTTCCTATGTCTTGGAGTTTATAAGTCCTTTTTTTCTTGATTTTGACCACCTTGAATGGTCTTTCCCATCCAAAATCTAACTTGCCAACATGCATGGACACTTCGACTTTTTTCAACACCAAATCGCCAACTTGGAATTGCATTGGTTTCACCCTTTGATTGTAACTTTCATCATCATTCCTTTGTGGTCCAATACCGTTGCATAGGTTGCATCTCTCTTTTCATCGATTATAGTGAGATTGAAAATCTGCTCCTCTCCAGTGGTCGTGGAGTTGTAGGCCATTACTCGTTCGGATTATTCTCCGATTTCTGCAGGAATAATTGCTTCAGTACCATAAACTATACAAAAACAGGAGTTTCACCTGTTTCTGTTCGCGGAGTTCGTCTGATATGCCATAACACTCTAGGTAATTCTTCGACCCACGACCCCTTTGATTCCAACCTAGTCTTCAACTGTTGTAAGATGGTTCTATTCGTTACTTCTATTTGGCCATTTGCTTGTGGATTTCCCATAACTGTGAAATTCTATTGTATCTTCAGCTTTTTGCACCAAGCCACGATCTGCTTGTCTTAGAATTGGGTTTCATTGTCTGATATCAATACCGTAGAAATCCTAAACCTGCAAATAATATTTTTTCAAATAAAATTAATTACCTCCTTCTCTGATATCTTTTCTACCACTTCAGCTTTGACCCACTTTGAGAAATACTAAACCGCTACAATTATGAACTTCTCTTGTGTTGGTGCTGGAGGAAAAGGTCCAACAATGTCAATACCCTATTGATTGGATGGGGATGCCACCTTGATAAGTTCCATCGGGGTTGCCGATAGGTGCATGAGTGATGCATATTTCTGACAGCTTTCACATTTTTTCACAAACTCCATTGTATCTTTCGCCATGGCCGGCCAGATATATCCTTGCCTCATAAGCTTCTGAGCCAACGATCTCCCTCTAGATTGATTTCCACAACTTCCTTCATGAATTTCTCTTATCACATAATTAGCCTTTTCATCATCCAAACACTTCAACAATGATCCGTCAACTGTTCTTTTATATAATTGATCTGCGACCAAAGTGAAGCGAGTAGCTTTGAATTTCATCCATTTAGCAAATATGGGATCTTCAGGTAAGACACCATCTCTTAAGTATCTCACGATCTCCTCTTTCCACGATTTAGCTTCATCTACTAACTGCACCTCTGAAATTTCCTTAATCGCTACTGTTTCCCTAGTCATCACTGTGACCCTTCGATCTTTTATACCCGACATGATGACTCCGAACTTAGACAATGTATTCGGTCTATCGTTTTCACATCTTGGGATCTGCTGCAATGCACATTTATCCAATTTTGACATCATAGATTTGGCTCTATGTTGATACAAAATCGTGGACTTCTCTCTAGTTTTATAAGCTCCTTCAATTTGCATCATCACCAATTGAGAATCTGTGTACACTTCTAAATTCCTTTCTCCTCATAAGCGAACTCTAATCCTAGTATTAAAGCCTCGTATTCAGGTTCGTTATTGGTGGTGGGAAAGGATAACCTAGCAACAACGTCGATCTCGATCCCGTTTGGACCCTGTATCAGTATTCCTGCTCCCCCATTATTTGCATTAAGTGAACTATCTACATGCAACATCCAGCTTTCTTGTTCTTTTGGAGTTGGCTCTCCTGCAAGCTCAATCATGAAGTTTGCGAACACTTGGGCATTTTCTGTTGTTCTAGTTTGGTACTCAATGTCATATCTTCCTAACTCCACAACCCATTTTACTAATCTTCCTGATGCCTCCAGTCGGGCCATAATATGTTTTAGCGGGTGATTCGTCAGCATAACTATCTTATGTGACTGGAAGTAAGGCTGCAACTTGCGAGCAGCTACAATCAATGCCAAAGCTAATTTTTTAATTTCTGCATATCTCTTCTCCGCTCCTTGCAGCATCTTGCTGACATAATACACAGGATTCTATACCCCTAAAGCCTCACTTACCAAAATCGAACTCACATCGTCTTCTGAAACAGCTAAGTACAAAAGTTATTTTCCTTCGGCTTCTCTAGTAATGGTGGCAAGGTCAAGTATTTCTTTAGATCTTGCAGAGCCCGTTTGCATTCCTCATTCCATTCAAAACCCTTGGTTTTTCTCAGTACTTTAAAGAATTGTAAATTTCAGTCAGCGGATTGAGAAATATAGCAATTGATGGACACGATCTTACCCGGTGAGCTTCACCTCTTTAATTGTTGTAGGTGACTTCAACTTCATTATTGCCCCTATCTTCTAAGGGTTCGCCTCGATCCCTCTTTCACTAACCATGTAACCCAGAACTTTCCTCTACTAGCCTCGAAAATGCATTTGTTGGATTTAACTTCATGCCATAGGTCCTCATTATGTCAAACGCATGTTTCAGGTGTAGCAGATGATTCTATGACCTCTTGCTCTTTACGAACATGTCATCCACGTATACTTCCAACGATACTTCCATGGCACCTGTATTTTTCAAACCAAAAGACATCACATAGTAACAATAAATATCATTCTCAATTATAAAAGATGTTTTATCTCGATCTTTCTCCGCCATGAATATTTGATGGTATCCCTGATACGCGTTCATATTTCAGGTGTCGCTATTGAAACTTTTTGAAATACGGGAGGGGGGAGGGGGGGAGTAATTTGCTGATTCTTTTTTCACATAGGGGTATCTACTCATTTCACATATCACGGAGGGGTAAACTGCATTTAACCTGAAAAAGAATTAATAAATTACCCCCTATATTTTGAAAAATGAAGCAAATTTTCCCGAATAGGAGGACAATTTGCTTTAATTGTCAAAATACAGGAAATAATTTTTTATATTTTTTTTTTTACATAGAGCTTTCTGTTTATTTTTCTATATGTATAAATATTCGACATATATATTCTTAATAGTTAATATATAGACTGTAAAAAATGTTGAAAAACAAGTACATCAGTCATGAATAAAATTTTATCTGAAACTCGTTCAATAATTACAAATTCATATTTTCTCAATCAATCTTAGAATATGAAGTATGTACATAATTTGATTTATTTTCTTGTCCTGGATTTGGTTCTAAGAATGTCAAATTCATAATAAAATAATTTGGAATATGTTAATATTCCATTAAAAAAAACCTTAAAATAATATTCCGACTTTAAGTCTAATAATTCAAACACAATGTTAAAGTCTGATCAAACATGCCAATGAGACCTAACTTAGTTGGCGAAGTTGAGACCCGTGATTATAAGTTTATGAGTTCTAACCATACCATAATATTAAAGTCTGATCAAACATGCCAATATGGCTTAACTTAATTACCGAATTTCAAACCCCACGACTATAAGATTATAAGTTTGAATTCCACCAATGTATGGATTTACTAAAAGAAAATGACTCAATAGCAATGAAGAAAAGTTAGCGCCAAGCTAATTAACAAGTAAAACTCTCGTCGCTCATTTTTTTTCATTGCTAAAATGGCTTAATTAGCGACAAATTATTTAAAATATATATATTAGATAATGTAGATTAATAGCAGCAAAACTTTTACTTGCTAATTAACTCGGTGCTAATTTTAAAAAAAAAAATTCATAACTATTGAGTCATTTTCTTGTAGTGGTTGTTTTGCAACTTTAATTGTAGTAGTTTTTTTTGTTTTTATTACACTCATGTACTCAACACACGTACACACCCAAGATTTGACGCCTCCCATAGAGAAATTCTTGTGCTCGAACCATTAGATTATCCCCTTTCTCTACCCCATCCCCCAGGACTTTAATAGTAGTACTACAGAATTGACTGAATATAGAGATTTAATATTGATAATTAATTTATCAGTTATTATAATTATTATGGTAATCGAGATCATAATATAATTGTAATTGATTTATTCAAAAAATAAAAAAAATCAAATTCTCTTTATTTAAAATATTTTATTTTTTCGGATTCGATTCGTTTATACCCCTAATTTTTTTGAGAAGGACTTGGAAACAAATTCAATGCATGGGAATCAAAAAGTTAAAAAAAAAAAAAAAAACTCCACCAAAATGGTGGAGGTCACTCACTTCATTCCAAATTGATGAATGACACAAACAATATGTAAGGAGAACAGTGTGATGATATATGGAATCCATTGAAGAATATATATTTGCTTTTCACATCCACCAATTTAGAGACTCAACATAAAAGAGACTATCACTATGTTTGTTTTCATTTTCAAGTTATTTTCGAGATAAGTCAAAATATACTTAATGTTTGTTATTATTCAAAAACACCTTATCTAGGTGTTTTAAACTGTTTTAACATAAATACATACATATATATATACACACATACATATACATAAATATATATAAAACAGACATGATTTGACAATGAATAGTAATTTTTGTCTCCCAAAACACAACACTAAACATACAATACTTATTTTAAATTATCTCTAAAAATAAATCCAAACATACATAATATCTCTAACACACACTTATTTATCTTTGTTTTTCTTTCTCTACCTCCACAAAACACAACAAAAGATTTAGAAAACGAATTCAAACATTATGTATCTATCACCACTTGCACCCATTCAATTTTTATTGGGTCAATTTTGAATCATGTTAAAACAATTTATTTTTCTTCAATTTCTTTTTTAAAATTTTAATTCAATTCGAGTTTGGTTGGATTCGAACTAATTATAGGACAGCTGCAATATACTTGCAGGTGAATTGGTGTATAGTTCAAAAAAAGTGATCAATCACATAATAAGTGTATCACACTTACTCTCTTATTAGTTTAATTCACCCGAACTCGATTTGAGTAAAAAAAAATTCATTTTTTTATTAGTCCCCCAAGAATATCTATCTAGATTTTTCAGGATGTTAGAATTCCAACTTTATATGATGTCCCAAAGAGTTTGTGGCAGGAAGGTTTTGACTTCTAGATCTTAGTGGAGGAAAATTCAAGAAATTTTAATAGCAAGATGTGCATATGTTGCTGATGAGATCTAATTTAGTTGATGAAGAATTCGAGTCCTCTTTATGTATGGTATTCATATATTTAAGGGTAAATTACAATTATTTTTATGCGATTTGATATAATTATGAAAAATTCCTTATTATTTGAAAAATTAAAAATACCCCGTTAAATGGAAAATAACTATGTAGTCCTTAGACCGTGAGGTAAATATTACTATTATACCCTTGCTGATTTTTTTTTTTACAAAAAGAATACATTTGAAAAAATATAAATAAATTATGAGGGTCAGTAAAGTAAATAATCCATTGACAATATTAGTTCATAAAAATATCTTGTAAAATTCTAAAAAGTATATAAATTATTCATAATAAATTGCTATTTTCCTCCCATTTTGTAGTGTTTTTTGAGTTGTAATATAATACATCAATTTTTTTTATCTTTCTTCCAACTTCAAAAGAAAATATATAAATTTAAGCAATAAATTTAAAATTTATTGATAATTTTAAATTATTTGAGAACTAAAAATACATTTATCTCTATTGAAATGAGTAGAAAAAATTTAAGCAACATATTTTGTCTCATACTAACTGGAATTATTTAATTTTGGACATATAAAACTAAGGATATTATCAAATTCCAACTTATCGTAACCTAACAATGTCATGCTTTGTACCACTATACATATTTCAACGTGTGAGACCACCAAACTCCCTAATTGCTCTCACAAGAGTCCCACTCGTGACACTTGTGTTTAATTTATTTGATGCATCATAACTTTGTACGGAATTTGTATTTTGTTTTTCTATTTCTTGAAACTTTTTAAAAAATCAAAATTATTTATTGCGAAAAATTTATATAAAGATCATAGTCGTCAACAATCGTAACATCTCAAAATCGGATAAGTCCGGATCTTATTTATACAATAGTACAAATTTTCAATTTGAACTCGAACTCGAACGACCGCACAGTGAACCAACAAAACATGGCCATAACTTTTGATTACAGAGCTGATGGTAGGCTTAATTAGGGGCATCCCTATGGGGGATACCTATACATTCCTAAACCGTACCACCAATATCGGTACGGATTGAACTGTGCTAGTCATGCATGGGGGGAGAGTTGACTGAACATATTTGTTGATGAGAACAAATTGTTCAGCAGATGATGATAAAAAATTCTGAAAATTCACTTTATTCCACAACACACAAACACTTGTCTCTCATTCTAATTTCCATTAGTTTAAGCTCCCTTCTTCATCTGAGTACCCCACCACAGTGTACTGATTCTTGACTTTGACATGATGTTACTAATCTTCATGGCCTCTTCTTTCCCCCCTTGTGGCAGCTCTTTTCTGCTATCGACTGCCGCTGCTCAGCTCGAATGGATACGTTTCTGTCGAAGCCAGTTGACGAATGCTTCAAGTGTTTTCATGTCGGATCGGTAGTGTTTCTGTGTGAATTCGAGCAGAACTGGCCATGTGAAGTCCGGATATATTCTTGGATTTCCTTCAGACACCAGTTCTTTAGGTGGGCTTACAATTTTGTCCATTCTTGGACAAAGAAAGAATGCAAGAGATTTCCTTGGAGTTGTACTGTTTACCACAGCCCTGTGTAGGCAACCCTTGTAAATCCCATTTGACAGAGCCTGCAATAAACCTCATTATCTCATTTGCAACAACCATAAATAAAACTATGCATCATTAGCAGCAGCAGAAAAAGGTGCATGGGATGCACCCGTCTGAAGTGCGTTTGGACTTGATTTTTTTTGGATAATTTGATATTTTTTTGTTAAGATGCTCCTATATTGTATATAAAATTACTATGGTCAAATTAATGTTTTGCACTTTTTTTCTTCTAAAAATATAAATTCTTTTATATTTAAACATATTTATATTAAATATCAAAATAAAAATATAAAATAAAAAAAAGTACATTACAAAGACTAATATATTAAATTTAGATATGAACATGAATGAAAACATTAAGCAATTATAATAATTATAAGTTATAAATTAATTAGTTATTATAATTATAGAAGAATTTAATTATCACATGGTCACCAGAACTAAAGAATTCTCACTCTCTGTCCGTGTATATATATGTGAAGTTACTACATGGTCATTATGAAGATGGTATATATATATATGATGTAAGAAATTTAATATTATATCTTGAGTTTGTCCGAGGGCTTACCATGAAAGTGTCCCCAATGTTGACGACAAAAGCTTGTGGGTTGGGAGTGATGGAATGCCATTTTTCATCAACATAGACTTGAAGCCCACCAACATCATCCTGATGAAGGATAGTTAAGGTTGTAGGGTCACAATGAGGGCCTGTCCCGAGAGCTAGATCAGGTTTCTGACAAGTAGGGTAGTAGTTTAATCTCATTATAGAGTCATTCCCTTCAAAAAAGTCTCTGAAATAACCTCCTCCAACTCCAAGGCTTATGCCTAGGAGCTCCATCAGATTCAGACACAGACTGTTCATCGCTTCACAATACCTCTGGCACACCTTCCTAATAAAATTAACCACAAAAACAAACGTGTAAGCACAGTTGTGGGGTTGGGTGGAGAAGAAAGGAGCTGCACAAATTCCATACATATTTCATACCCGAATGCAGCATAATCTTCCCCCATTACATCCAAGAAGTAGCACTCGACAATGTTGGAGAGGTGGCGGTCAGCGCTGTATCGGAAGGACAGCGTCTCTTTCCAGGGAAGTTTGGAGGAGAATCTATTGGTGAAGCTACTGGCATAGCCACAATGGTCACCGATTTTTCTCAGAGCTCTTTCCTTCTTCTCAAGTGGCATTCCGAAGAAGAAATCTGTCCCCCTGTGAACTTCATCTACAAGCTTCATATCAATGTCATGGTTCACCACAAGAAAGAAGCCATGCTTGCGGCACGCTTGATCCACAAGCCGAGCGGCATTAGACACAGCTTCAGGGTCTCCCGAAAGAACGCCTCCCAAGTCTATGGGGGGGACGTCAAGCCTCGGGGGAGGATGGGGGCAGGGTTTTTCGTGGTCGGGCCATATGAACTGAGGTGGAATGTGGGATTGGTGCTGTAAGAAAGAAAAGGATCGCTGTTCAGATGGCATTCTGTTGAGATTAAAGACAGGATGGTGATGGGGAGGTTTGTTTATAGTGAAGTAGTGAGAGATGAGGAGAGGAACATAGGACATGAAAGGGAGTTGATTAATAGGGTGAGAAGAACAAGTGGGAAATTGGGAAGGATGGTCAATAAACTAATGTTGGAATCTTTTGTATGAAATCACTCTAACATCATCATCTCATAAATGATTGGAAGTTGAACCAATTAGTACTGTTATTCATGCACTGATTTTTGTTACTTTTTTCTATTTCTATATCCATTATTTTATTACATTCTAGGACTTCCCATAAAACCAAGAAAATACATATACATACGTATTCAAACAATATACCCAAGCAAAAACCATTGACCTATAGAAAAGTTGTTTTGTTCTGGAATTCATGTTGGGGTCGTACATCCGTTAGTGGAGAATCTAAGCTTTTTGTGACTGGGGAACAGAGATAATCCCGAATGCAAAATTGTGCTGTGGAATTATCCAAGAAAGGTAGAACGGATGGTGGTGGACTAAAAAGGATGTCTTATGCTAAATGTAGAAGCAATTTGGAGCAATGCGAAAAGAGAATCCCATCACATCATAAAAAACCTCAAAGTGTAGTGATGAGGGACCGGAGCCTAATTATCTGTCTGCTCCGCAACTGCTTCACATCCAAACCATCAACTCAGTCGATGCAGCGGTTTGTTTACGCACCACGCGTTGTAACCATTTTATTCTGCTTTGCATCGCAACAAAAAGTAGGAAATGACAATACAAAACCATTTCAAATTGGAGATTAATTCTCTACTAATTCCAGTGCCAATTACCATTACTCGGATTTCAAAATTTTAAAAATGTAAAGCTAATTTGATGGATCCTACTAGTCGGGTTTCTGTTCCGGTTCCAGATCCAAATTGGATCTCGATCCCACAAAAATCTAAGTGGCTTAGGTACCAAGTTTTACCAAATCATTATCAAACTCGATCTATTATCATTTCTAAACAGCATGAAAAAATTAGGATTTTTTGGCTCTACTACATTGAAATATTAGGAGGTCCTGTTTAATAGTTATTACCTTAAAATTTATTGTTTCATGTGCAAGTTACATACAAATTTTTGGTTAAATTAGTCAAAAAAGGAGTAAAATTGCAAAAATCTTGAAATTACAGAATTAAATTGCAACAATAAATTGGTGCAGGATAGAAATACTGTTAGAATAGATGACCTGAAAGCCAATTAGATTGGCATACTTGTAACCCATTCTGACAGTAACTCGATTCTATTGTAATATTATTTAATGAATAAAATGAGTATTCGTTATTGGTATTTCCTTTGTTGTGCTAATTATATATGTTTGCATTTCTTTTAAACATCACAACAAAGCCCTCAGACTACTTTGACAATCATGCAACAGTTGGCCTGCAGATTGGAAGGCGGTCATGAAATCAACTGCCAAGGGTTGGGTATGAAATATTCCAAGTTAAGGACCTCGAGAGTGGGCATCGAGTGTCCTATGGAGAATTGCATTAAGAGTTGCATTCATTTGATGAGCGCCGCATTTTATCTGTGACAGACGTGGGACGTTTATGAAATCTTAGTGGGCCGATTGGCTAGGTGTCGAATTGACTGAACTAACTCGTAGGGTCGTCATATGAAAGCTTTGGATGCTTGATTGGTATGACTCGAATCCCCGGCTCCAATAGTACAAGAGTAGTTCTCAAACTTGAGAAATCACGGCAGTCATGTGCGTAAGATGACTGTATCTTGGATTTGTGCGGGAAGTGATTGTATCTCAACATAAGCTTTTCTAGTGCAGTTAAAGCATGTAGCGAGGACGGTGAGTTTTAAGAAGAGGATCTGTCCCTTATCAATACGTGACATAGGTATCTCGTGTGCACTTGCAGATGCGTTTACGCTATAGGAACTTGTGGCCACAGTCGTTGGTCGAATAAGAAAAGAGGTTCTTATCGAGCAATTTAGCGTAACGTGATATCAAGTATTAGCTTAGACATCTAGTCCAGGATGGGGGCCGACACCCAATTACATGCCTTAGATTGAGGCCGGAAGAAGGTAGACAAAAGGACCGTACCCGTATGGACTCGAGTGCCTAAAAGTTCATATGGATATTAGTCTACACTCTAGTGCTATGGACCGTACCTAGAAGGCCACCCATGGTGACGGCCTTTCTTGGTCAAGGGTTGATCTAGAATTATTAATTAAATTAGATTTAATTAATAATAGTATTTGACACTAGCCCAAGTCTAGTTGAAAGGTGAACCTAAAGAGTCACACAAATAACCGAGAAGGGACAAGGAATTAATTGTGAATTAATTCCATAAATAATTGGATAACTTACAAATGAGAGAGAGATCCATTGGATGGAGGAACCCAAGGATAAATTAATAGGATTAATTTATATTGGGCTTGTCCTTATTATTAAATGAGTTGGACTTATTAATTAATAAAGACTTATTGAGCTTTTGTATTTAATTAGATTATATATAATGGGCTTAATTAGGTCAATTTAATTAAATTGGATTCAATTAAAATTAGTTCGGCCTTGTATTTTATTTTATAAAATCAGAAGCACCCCCTAATTAAACATATTGGATAATTTTAGAAAAGGAAATAATTGACTAACAATTTTCATTTTCGGAAAGTGCTATGTCAGTCATTCTTTATTTGGAATAAAGAATATATTGCCTTATAGATTGTGGAATGAACCTAGACACATTCTAGTACATCCATACAAGCTATATATATATATATATATATATATTAGTTATTTGGAATAACTAATGACAACACAACACAAAAAATTATTTCCTACCCTAGAACCCAAATTCGGCTGCCCCCCTCTTTCTACACACTAAGTGTGTTTTCTCCTTTATTCTCTTCTAGCAAAGAGAATTAAGGATCGCTATAGTCCGGTGGGGTGTGGACGTTTCTTTAGAGGATTTCTACGTCGGAGTCTCGTGTGAACGAATCAACGAAAGAAGGTTCGGAATAAATCAAACAAAACAGTAATCCTTGATTTACGTTTCTTGCTACTCCTCGATTTTAATTTCACCATAAAACCCGATTTAGTTTTTTATTGCTTATTTTATTAATTATATCGAACGTCCGAGAACTTCAAGAGTACAACTTTTGGAATCATGGTCTAATTATATTTATTTTATTTTTGTGAACTTTTAATTACCGCTTCCGTTTGCGCATTCCCTGACCAATCCACCTCTGCTCCCTTTCAAGTGGTATCAGAGCCCGATTTTATGTGGGCTATGGTTTTATGTGAATAAGCATGATAACTTGAGTTTTATTGCTATTGAAGCACGTTGTTTATTTTGCTTATTCTTGGATAACTATATGAGAAAATTAACTTGTTTAATTTTTGTAATTTTGGGATGATTTAAGTATTTTAAGAAAACTGAACTTTCTGGTGAAATACTTGTTTTCTACTTTCTATTTATTGTGTAGAAATAATAAACAAAATTGATACTGTAGTAGTGTATTGTCAATGCGCGGGGCAAGAGCTTGAGTGCAACCTGGTCAGCGACCATACAGCATGCGCTAGAAGGCAGTGCATGCACGTGGCATCGCGCAGGCAGTAGATACCGCGGACGGGCATGCGCGCACGCTGCGCAAACGTGCACGCCCGCACTGCGTGCTGGCGTGCGACCGCTAGGCTGCTGCTGTGACTAACAGCCAATGGCTGGGCCATTTTTTCATTGTTTCTTCCGGAAAATTAGATTTTCTAATTTCTGCATATTTTTTTAAAGATATTAATTTTGGATAAAATTGAATTTTTTTTCTAGAATTAAATTGCTTTAATTAATTTAGTTCATTTTTTTTGCATTAGATGCATGGAACTTTGTCATCCTTTTAAATTATAATTTTTAAGCTTGTTGTTTTCTGCATATAATTGTATGTTGTGATATTGGATATCACATTGTCATTTCTTGGGATATTAATTTTCTTATATACCATGATTAATTGATATTATGTACTAGTTGAATGTGGATGGATGATCACGGAGCCCTAGACGCATGTATGTCTTTAATTTTGTTGGATCAGCCCGTGCGCCCTTGTGGTTTATTTTTTCTCCTCTCTCTCGTTTTCTGTCTTGGAACAATAAGGTTTGCTCTCTTCCCTACTATGTACTCCCCCCAACTTCTGATCCGAGTTTCTTATTTCAATTATAATGAGAGTAGCATAAGTTTTTCATTGAGGTTCTACAATTTCTATGTAAAGCAAGCTCATAACGATGAAGGCCCGCGAAAGAGGAAGGAGTTTCAAGGTCCATTTATATATTGATGAGTAAATCACTATGGTAATAGCATAGGATCACCTTAGACAGTCCTTAGACTCACTACAGGCTCAGTGGGTTGTTGATATTATGTGCTAGTTGAATGTGGATGGATGATCACGGAGCCCTAGACCGCATGTACGTCTTTAATTTTGTTGGGTGGGCCCATGTATCCTTGTGGTTTAGTTTTTATCTTCTCTCTCATTTCGTGCCTTGGAACAATAAGGCTTGCTCTCTTCCCCATTATGTACTACCCCGACTTCTAATCGGGATTTCTTATTTCAATTATAATGAGAGTAGCATGCGTTTTTCACTGAGGTTTTACAATTTCTATGTAAAAGCAAGCTCATGGAGATGAAGGCCCACGAAAGAGGAAGGAGTTTCAAGGCCCATCTATATTTTGATGGGTAAATCACTATTATAATAGCATAGGGCCACCTTAAACAGTCTTTAGACTCACTACAGGCTTAGTGAGTCACAGAGGTTGGGCTCGTGATACTCTAATAGGGGTATACTAGGTTACATTGCATGTGATGCGTTTACTTAATGCTTTAAATATTTGATATTTATGTATGCAATGCTATTGTGTGATGAGGTCTCGATCTAAAACTCAATATTAACTCTCACTTGGTTGGACCAAGTTAAATATTAGGCCCATAATGGACTTAAATCGAAATGGTTTTGATCCGTTCAAGCCTTCTATCCACAGCGATGTGGTGAGGAAGCTACCGATACCCAAATATGGTCTCATGAGTCGTGGCACATTTGGAATAGAGGAAAGTTGCACCATTGTTGTGAACAAAGGAACATGTTCACCGTTTTTCTGTCTCACAAGTCGTGGGGGGCGATGAATGAAATGTGATTTGGTTGATGGATCGGGCCTAACACCGAGTCAAATGATTCGCTTGAAGTCCTCGTAGTCATGTGAAGAGGTGAGGTAAAAAATCTTGACAATCTCATGGAATGAGAATGGTATTGGATACCTCCCATGAGGCTATTGCCATGTGAATCGTAAAAGCGGGGCATGGCAAATTCGCTTGTCGATTCGAAGCCCACTAGGAGATGTTATTTTTCAAAACCCCACTTGAGAGTGATGGACTTTTGTATAAATAGTGGGAGAGTTAAAGACTAAAGACCAAGTCTTTAAGCTTGTTTATAATATTACAATCATTCGTTGATTTCTGTTCAATTTTTTAGAAATTATCTAAGAACCTTTTAACCATGTTTATGGAGACTAACAAATTCAATGGCACGAACTATAACGACTAGCTAGGAAATCTGAGGATTGTCCTAGATTTCGAGAACCAAGACTATGTCTTGAACAAGCCGCTTCCGACTGCCTTGTCGGGAGGCTCCTCGTTCGGAGAGCATGTCACATTCGATAAGTGGCGTGAGGATAACCACAAGGTCCGCAGTATCATATTGGCTTTGATGTCCAATGACATCCAAAAGCAATATGATAGACTGGATGATGTTCCCTCAATAATGCTCTACATGAAGGAAGTTTATGTGGTTCCTGATAGGTATATTAGATATGCCATCACAAAAGCATTCTTCGGGATCAAGATGGTCAAAGGATCATCTGTACAAAATCACGGGGTTAAGATGCTATCCCTAGTGGACTTGACAATGACATTTACATTGATGTGATCCTTCAATCTACGATCCGTTTATTATTAACTACAACATGATCGGATTTGAAAAGTCTATTAATGAGTTAATTAATATGTTGGTCCAATACGAGGCAATGACCAAAGCGAAAGACAAGAGAGCCAGACGCTGGAAGAGAAAGAATGGCAAGGAAAAAGCTGTTGCAGCCACTGCTAGCGCTCCAAGCGCCCCTATTGCTCCTGTGGGAATGGGCAAAGGAAAAGGGAAGGTTGGTGGTTCTTAGCTGTCGAAGGCAAATGATGTCTACATGCATTGCAAAGAAAAGGGGCATTGGGAGAGAGAGTGCCCACAACTCCTCCCAAATCCAGGTATGTTTGTGATTGAAGTGAATATGATAACTAATTCTACTTCTTGGGTATTGGATACTGTTGTGGAGCTCACATCTGCAATAACTTGCAGGTGCTGGAAAGAAGCAGAAGACTAAGTGAGGACAAGATGATTCTAAGGCTAGAAAATGGGAAGGCCGTCATTCCGGAAGCCGTAGGATCTCTCAACTTAGTTATTAGTGATCATATTTGAATAGAGTTAAAAGACTATTATTATGTACTGAACGTGATCAAGAATATTATTTTAGTTCATGTTTTAGATAATGATGGTTATAAATTTGCGATTAATAAAAATAGTTTTTATTTGATGATTAATAATAACTCGCATATGCTTGGTACATTAGTTAATGGTCTTTATATCTCCAACAGTCTAACTGGATTATGACTATCCAACACAAACGAAAATTAGATAAGCATGAGAACGCACAGTTGTAGCAAACAAGGCTAGGCCATATCTCAAAAGATAGCATGAGAAAGTTGGTAGGTTCAAAAAGTCTAGAGGTGGACGATTTGGATGACCTACCAACTTGCGAATCCTATCTGAAAGGGAAAATGACCAAGAAGCCTTTGGTTGGACAAAGTGCGCTTGCTAGCGGTCTTTTGGATTTGATCCATACGGACGTCTGTGGACCATTAAATACTCTGGCTAGAAGAGGGTACTCGTACTTCGTAACCTTCACCGACGATCACTCATGGTATGGTTATGTTTACCTAATGAGGTGCAAGTGTGAGGCCTTTGGAGGGTTCATGGAGTACAAACTTGAAGTCGAGAATCAAACTGGTTGTAAAGTTAAAACCCTTCGGTCAGACCTACGCGGAGAGTATTTGAGTGATTAATTCATTGATTACTCTGAAAAGAATGGAATTCTCTCTCAATGGGGTCCCCCCCTGGAATGCCACAACGTAATGGCGTGGCTGAAAGGAGGAATCGAACTTTGTTGGATATGGTCCGATCCATTATGAGTTTTATAGAACCCCTCCTTCTAGGGTCACGCTATTGAGACGGCGACCAAACTGCTTTACATGGTGCCATCTAAGACAGTGTCCCAGACGCCATATGAGATATGGCATACCAAACCTACTTCTTACAAGTACTTGAGAGTGTTGGGTAGTCCCGCATACGTTAGAGGCTAGTGGGAGACAAACTAGATTCAAGGTCTAGTCTATGCAGATTTGTCGGATATTCGAAAGAAATTGCAAGATGCTACTTCTATGATCCGTCTAAGCAAAAGGTTTTATCTCAAGAAATACAGTGTTCTTGAAAAAGGATTTTCCTGTGGATAGCCGACGTGATGAAGTGCTACTTGAGGAAACAAGTGAGACAACTCACCAGAATGAAGGAACAACATTTGAACCTATAGTTTCCACTTATAGTGTTCTAGTCCTCTGTAGGTCGATCGGGAAATCTCGACAGCCTGATAGGCATAGATTCTTGGGACTAACTAGTCAATTGGAAAAAGATCCAAAGATATACAGAGAAGCGATGTAAGACATAGATTCGGATCAGTAGCTTGAGGCCATGAGATCTAAAATGGACTCCATAGGTTCAAATCAAGTTTTGGACCCCGTAGACCCATCTAAAGGTGTTAAACTTGTTGGATCCAAATGGGTCTACACACGTAAGCTTGGAGCTGACGGGGAGATCAGAGCCTTCAAGGCTAAGCTCGTGGTAAAATGATACACTCAACGACTCGGGGTTGATTTTGAGGAAACCTATTACCCTGTAGCCATGGCCAAGTCCATGCAGATTTTGCTTGCCATAGCAGCATGATATGATTATGAGATATGGCTGATGGACGTGAAATGACTTTTCTCAACGGTTTCGTTAAGGAAGAGATCTACATGGATCTGCCGGAGGGTTTCACTTCCATTGGAGAAGAGAAGGTCTTTCGTCTCCAAAGGTCAATCTGTAGCCTCAAACAAGCTTCCTGAAGCTGAAACACGTGTTTTGATGAAGTTATATGGGGTTATAATTTAATCAAAAATGAATTCTATCCTTGTGTATACAAGAAGATCAGTGGGAGCATGGTTGCATACCTTGTGCTTTATATAGACGAATCTTACTCATTGGGCATGATGTCAAGTTGTTAGGAAACATTAAAGATGGTTGTCCACACAATTCTCCATAAAGGATATGGGTGAGGCCTCTTACATCCTTGGCATCAAGATCTATAGGGATAAATTTAGAAGGATGTTAGGATTGACCCAATCCTCGTATATTGAGAAATTCTTGAAAAGATTCAAGATAGAGAACTCAAAACAAGGATTCCTTCTAATGAGGCATGGAATTAAGATGTCCAAGAAACAGTTTTCCAAGACTAATGAGGAGCTTAAAAGGATGTTGGACATCACCTATGCTTCAGTAGTAGGAAGCATTCAGTATATTGTCCAGTGCACCAGGCCCGATGTCACGTACTCTTTGAGCGTGACAAGCAGATATCAGGCATGTGCTAGGGAGGCGCACTGGAGCGCAGTTAAGACCATACTTAAGTACTTGAAGAGGACTAAAGATATGTTCTTGATTTACGGTGGTCGAGAATTGATACTGAAAGGCTATAGCAACGCTAGCTTCAGTTGGACGATGATAATGCCAAGTCTCAATTAGGTTTTGTATTCAAGCTAAATGGTGGTGTGGTTGCTTAAAAAAGTTCCAAACAAGATACCACAGCAGATTCCACCACGGAAGCTGAATATATAGCAACTTCAAAAGCATAAGGAAGCAGTTTGGATGAAAAACTACATCCAAGAGTTGGATGTGGTACCTAGCATTGCTGAGCTCGTAGTTATTTTCTGCGATAACAACAAAGCAATAGCCTAAGTAAAGGAACTGAAATCTCATCACCGTTCTAAACACATTCTTAGACGCTACCATCTGCTTAGAGAGATGGTGAGCATAGGCGACGTTAAGATGGACTGAGTCAGCTCAACAGAAAACACACGGATCCACTTACCAAACCGATATCGTAAATTACCCATACTCAGCATCTGGATAAGACGGGTTTGAGTTTGATAGGTGATTGACTTTAGATCAAGTGGGAAATTATTAGAATAGGTGACCTGAAAGCCAATTAGATTGGCATACTTGTAACCCATTCTAACAGTAACTCAATTCCATGTAATATTATTTAGTGAATAAAATGAGTATTCACTATTGACATTTCTTTTATTGTGCTCATTATATATGTTTGCATTTATTTAAACATCACAACAAAGCTCACAGATTACTTTGACAATCGTGCAACAATTGGACTGTGCATTGAATGGCGGTCATGAATCAACTGCCAAGGGTTGGGTCTGAAATGTTCCAAGTTGAGGACCTCGAAAATGGACATCGAGTGTCCTGTGGAGACTTGCACTAAGAGTCGCATTCATTTGATAAGTGTCGTGTTTCATCAACGACAGACGTTGGATGCCTATGCGGTCTTAGTGGGTCAATTGGCTAGGTGTCTAATCGACTAAACTGACTCGCGGGGATCGTCATGTGGAAGTCTTGAGGCTTGGTTGGTATGACTCAAATCCTCGGCTCCGGTAGTACGGGAGTAGTCCTCAGGCTTGAGGAATCACAGCAATCACGTGGGTATGATGACCGTATCTTGGATTTGTGTGGGAGGTGATCGTATCTCAAACATGATCATCATAAGCCTTATCTAGTGCAGTCAAAGCATGTAGCAAAGACGGTGAGTTTCAAGAGGATGATCCGTCCCCTGTCAATACGTGCAAAGGTGTCTCCTATGCATTTGGAGATGCATTTACGCTCTTTGATCCTGTGGTCACAGTCATTGGTCGAATACAAAATGAGGTTCCTATGTCGAACAATTTGGCGAAACGCAATCTCATGTACCAACATCCGATTTCATGCCTTAGACTAAGGCCAGGAGACGGTAGATAGAAGGACCGTACCCATATGGACTCGAGAGCCTAAAAGTTCACTTGGATATTCGCCTAGTCTCTAGTACCATGGATCGTTGATAGACGGCCACCCATGGTGACGGGCTTTCTTAATGAAGGGTTGATCGAGAATTATTAATTAATTTAATTAATAATTATGTTTGATACTAACCTAGGTCTAGTTGAAATTAATTGGGAATTAATTTAAGTAATTAGATTACTTACAAATGAGAGAGAGATTCATTTGATGGAAGAGCCCAAGGATAAATTAATAGGATTAATTTATATTGGACTTGCCCTTATTATTTAATAAGTTGGACTTATTAATTAAAAAAACTTATTGGGCTCATGTATTTAAATGGATTAAATATATGATGGGCTTAATTATGTGAATTTTAATTAAACTCGATTTAATTAAAATTAAATGGGCCTTGTACTTTATTTTATAAAATCGGCCAAGCACCCCCTAATTAAACACATTAGATAATTCTAGAAAAGGAAATGATTGACTAGAAATTCTCACTTTTGGAAAGTGCTATGTTGGTCATTCTTTATTTAGAATTAATAATATATTGCCTTATGGATTATGGAATGAACCTAGACACATTCTAGTACATCCGTACAAGGTACATATATATTAGTTATTTGGAATAACTAATGATAACACAACACAAAAACTTATTTCCTACCCTGGAAAACCCAATTCGGCTGTCCCCTCTTTCTACACACTTGGTGTATTTTTTCTCCTTTATTCTCTTCTAGCAAAGAGAATTAAGGATCCCTAAACTCCAGTGTGATTTGGACATGTCTTTATAGGACTTTTACATTAGAATCTCGCGTGAACGAATCAATAAAAGGAGGTTCGAAGTAAGTCACCATAAGCCCCAATTTAGTTTTTTATTGCTTATTTCATTAACTACATCAAACACTCGTGAATTCCAAAGGTACACCCCTCGGAATCATGGTCTAATTATATTCATTTTTTATTTATGAAGTTTTAATTAACCCTTCTGCTTGTGCGTTCCTGATCCGATCCACTTCTCTTTCCCCTTTCAAATACCACCTGTTAAATTATAGGATTAAATTACATTTTTTGTGTTTATTGACCTTATTATCATAAATTTCAAGTGTTTAATTTTTCCCCCCAGCAAGCTTTAGCAGTAATTGAATGACAGAAAGTTGAGCAAGTTTTTGGACAAGAGAAGATGGGAAGGTGTAATAAGTGACCCACAAACTGAGAGTACTTTTCTATAGGACTCGTCAAAAACCCATTTTGAGCTGACATTATGATTAGTCTAAAGACATTTATGGACACGTTTTGTCCTACAATTGGATGCTTTATCCAAAATTCCCATTGCATTATCAATCAATCATATGATGCTCCAAATTTTTCTTTTTTCCCATAAGAAGCACCATTTGATTTGTCAAACCTTCAACCATTTTAAGCAAATTCCAAATGGAAAACTATTTAATCAAAAATTATAGGAAGATTTACACCTTATGAAATTTGATGTAATTATGGGTAAATTTTTTATGATTTGAAAATTTATATTTAGTATTTTTTGAGATTTACTTTCATCTAATAAATAAGTTTATTTGTTAGTCAAAATTTATCGAATTTGTTGGTATTAACAAAAAAAATCCGATAAAAATCTATGTTTTGCCTCCAATTGACTTATTATTAATTTATTACAATTTAAATAAATCTTTTTATGATGAAATTATCGTTATACATCTTCACGGAATTAATGTATGTGATGAAGTATATCTTCAGCGTTATAAAGGTAGTTTATCTATAAAATATTTGTTTGACCTATAATAAGTTAGTAATAAGTCAATCGAGAGTAAACTAAATATCGATTTTCCTTCAATTTTTCCATCAATATCAACAAATTTAGTGAATGTTGATTAGCGGAAGGACCTATTTGTTAGATAGAAGCAAAATCTCATGGGTACTAAATGTAATTTTTTAAATCACGAAAGATTTACATGTAATTACACCAAAATTTCAGGGGTGTAATTATCCCGAAATTATAATATGGTTATTTTTAATATATATGTATATGCACTGTGTTTTAACTTTACAAAATTGTTGATTTTATTTTTGAGTTAATCTTTTTGTACTTTTCTATGCTATTTTCAAAATTATTCATATAGTTATGAGTTCAAGTTGAACTACTATTTGTATATGTATTTGTAAATATATTCTTAATGGTTAATGGACTGTATATATATTCGAAATTATACTTTACCAAACAAATTTTAAAATTATATTTATATCTTTTAAGAAATTTACTGTTTACATCTAACCTCGTTTTGTTAAGATTTGATCGAAAAATGCCGACGTTAGCAAAAAAGATCGTATAAATTTTTATTTTTACTCTCCATTTAACATTTTTATGTAACAATTCTGAAATTATGAAGAAAAAAATATAATGATGTTAATCTCACTCTATATATATATCATATTTATCTCTTTATAAGTAAAAAATATACATAGGAATATTAAATGAGGGGCAAAATTAAAAATTTATATAATTTTTGTTTATTTAGGTCAGCATTTTATGTTTAAACCCTAATGAAAGAAATCAGGTGTGAACTGAGAATTTTTGGAGAGGGTATAGACGTAATTTAAAAACTTCTTTGATAGAGAGTGTAATTTAACATTTTTACGTTGGGTCTAAATATAATTAATGGAAAAAATGCAAAGCAACCCCATCGTTATATTGCAAATGAGTAAATTACCCACTTATGAAAAAATAGATAATGATCTACCTCTCTATATTTTTTAAAATACAACAGTTTACTATACTTTTTAAAATGAAGCAATTTACCTCCTTACACAGAGATAAATTGCTTCTTTTTAGAAAGTACAGGGGAGTAAATTATTATATTTTTTTCATAGGGGGGTAATGTGCTTATTTTCAATATCACAGGAAGATAAATTGCTATTCACCGTATAATTAACCCTCAAATTTTATCTGAAACTTGTCCGATAACTACAAATTCATATTTTCTCTATCAATTTTAAAATACAAAGTAGGTACATATTAACCTACTCGAGCTCCACTCTTATTTGATTTATTTTCTTGTCGTATTTGGATAAGCAGATTTGGCTCTAAGGATGTCAAATTCATAATAAAATAATTCAGAATCTGTTAATATTCCATTTAAAAACTTTCATAAAATGGTTTGAAATTATGAGGACAAGTCCAAAAGAGTTAATATTAGAGATTTAAAATTCTGACTTTAATTTCATCAATTCAAACACAATGTCATAGTCTGATAAAACATGTCAATGAAATCTAGCTGAGTTGGTGAAGTTGAGACCCGTAATTATGATTATGAGTTCGAATCATACCATAATATTAAAGTCTGATCAAACATGCCAGTAAGGCCTAGCTTAATATTAAGTCAAAGACGGAATACTTTTTATTTTTTTTATTTTTTCCCAAAAATTTCTATTCGTAAAAAATTCAGTCAATATAAAGATTTATTTTATAATTTTAAGACGGAAACGTTTTCCGTCGTTAAATCCGTCTTTGAAAGGTTAAATTTTTTGACGGATATATTTCCGTCTTTGATTTCCGTCTCTGATAGCCTGCTCTCTTGTAGTGAATTGGCGATGTTGAACCCCATGACTATAAGATTATGAGTTTGAATCCCACCAATGTATGGGTTTACGAAAAAAAAATTAAATGATTCAATAGCAATACAAAAAAATTAACGTCAAACTAATTAACAAGTAAAATTCTCGTGGCTATTATTTTTTTGTTGCTAAAATAGCTTAATTAGCAACGAATCATTTAAAATATATATTAAATAATGTAGATTATCAACGAAAATTTTACTTGCTACTTAACTCGACGCGAATTTTATCAATTTTTTCGATAACTATTAGTCATTTTCTTGTAGTGGTTATTATTCTGCTTTAATAGTAGTAGTTTTTTGTTTTATTACACTCATGCACTCAACACTCATACACACCCAAAATTTGACGTCTTTCGTAGGGAAATTTTGTGCTCGAACCATTGGTTTATCCCCCTTTTCTATCCCCATCTCCGAAGACTTTAATAGCATTAGTTAATTATATATAAATATTTGATATTGATGATCAATATATCAATATTATAATTATTGGTGACAGAGATCATTATATGATTCTAATCGAATTATTAAAAAGAAAAGTCAAACTCGCTTTATTCAGAAATATTTTATTCTTTGAGACTCAATTCGTTTACACCCCTAATTTTTTTTTTAGAAGAACTGGAAAACAAATTCAATGCATGGGAGTCAAAAAAAGGGAAAAAAGATGAAGCTCCACCCATTGCAAATTGATGAGCGACATAAACAATATGTAAGGAGAACAGTGTGATGATATATGGAATCCATTGAAGAATATATATTTGCTTTTCATATCCACCCATTTAGGAGCTCAAGACAAAAGAGACAATCTATCACCACTTTACAAGATGTACAATGGATTGGGTTTGAGTAATCCTTAAAATTGGATTGAATTAATAAAAAATTGAGTTAATTTAATCTAGTTTCTCTTGGGATCTGATCGGTAATCAATACTAGGGACCAGTCCAGCTCAGTGGCCCAGGACCACTTGGTCTTCGATCGAGCCTGGTTGGGCTCTGTTGGCTTTTTTTTTTTTAAAAAAAAATTCATTATATATTCTTAACTATTATTTATTATACATATATATTTTTCAAAAGATAATTATAAATTTAAGTAATTATTTATAAGAAAACCTCGATATCATAAAATAAAAATAAACAAGAACATTCGAGCCTAATGCAAGTTCGGTCTGGGCTTGGTCCGGACTTAATTGGGCCGGTCAATGGGTTGAGTCAACAGGGCCCACTTACAGGCTTAGGGCCGCCCAGTCATGAACAATAGTGGGCCGGTCTTGGACCGTGCTTTTTCGAGTGGTCCGTGGCAGTCTTGGGCGGTCCGACGCACTCTACACGTTGAACCACTTCCACTTAGGGGTGGTAGACGAATCGAGCTGGCTCGCGAGCTTCGCCATCCGGCTTGATTTTGAGCATGAATTGAACTCAAGCTCAATGCCTTCTGTCCATTCGATTAGCGAGTTTTTTCTATTTTTTTAAAGTTTTTTACGTGTTTAATTCTTTTTCAATACTTTATCAATTTTATACTCAAAATTGACCATATATTATTATTATTAATCAATATTATACATTTTATTTTAGATAATAATAAACTATGGTACTTTTATTTATACATTTAATCTTTATACAAATACAAGCTTAATCAATAATTTAGTATATTATAATATTTTACTTAAAATAATTATTTAATATGTTACATATAAATTTCGTGTTATATTTTAATATCTATTTCTAATCAATTATACTATTTTAAATTAACATGTCCTAACAACTAACTTATGATTTTTTATATTTATTTGTGAGTTTTATATTTATATCAAGATACATAGTGTGCATTATGCAATCTATTTTATTACTAATAAATTTATTTCAAAATTTAGTGATGAATTAATCTAAAGATCATCATCATCATAATAATAATAAATGATGATGATGATGGTGGTGGTGGTGGTGGTTTAATAATTTTAATTATTTGATTATATATATGTGTAATGAGATCAACAAGCTTAACCAATAATTTAGCTAGTTTTAATAATTTTTTAAAATGATTATTTAATATGACACATAAATTTTGTGTTGTATTTTAATATTATTTGTAATCTCTTATGTTTTTTTAAATTGACTTATAATTTTTTTATATCTATTTGTGAGTTTTATATTTATATCAAGATACGTAATATGCAATATATTTTTTATTACTTGTAAATTTATGTCAAAATTTGGTGATCCCATGAATTAATCTAAAATGATGATGATGATGATGATGATGATGATGATCATAATAATAATAATAAATTTATGGAAAAATTTGGTGAGCTAGCTGAGATCGAGCCCAAAAAAAAAAAAAAAAAATCAAGCTCGAGCTCAATTCATTTACACCCCTATTCCAACCAATTCAATTTTTATTGGTTAAATTTGAATCATGGAAACCAATTTATTTTTCTCAATTTCTTTCAAAAAATTCTTGTTCAAATCGGATTTGGTTGGATCTGAACTAATTATATGGCAATTGCAATGTATTTGCTGAAATAATTGGTGCCCAATTCAAAAAAAGTGATCAATCATATAACAAGTGTATCACACTTACACTAACGAGATCTAATTTAGTTGACGAAGGATTCAAATCCCATCAATATATGGTGTTGATATATTTTAGGATACTTTTCAAAATATAAATATATAAATATATATATATATATATATTAGGGTAAATTATAGTTATTTTTCCTGTAATTTGACATAATTACGAATACCCTCTCGTTGTTTGAAATATTATAAATACCCCCTCAAATGAAAATAATTATATAGTTTTTAGACGGTGAGTTAAAAATTAACCTTATATACAAAATACATACTCTCTTTCTCTTATATTCCAGAGCAATTAATTGAGTAAAAATATAAACAAAATACATACATTACAAAAAATAGACTTATAGCAACGGAATTTTTGCAACGGATACTTTCATTGCAAATTTGCAATGACTTTAGCCATGACTTTGCTACGGATTTTCAACTTTTTTTGAATTTTTATGACAAACTTCATTGCAAACAAATGATAAACTTTTGCAACGGATTACCCACTGTAATGTTCCATTGTAAAAATTGGTCGACTTTAGGATGCCCCATAGTTGTCATAAGTCATTGTAAAATTTGTGGCAAAATATTGGCACAACCATTCGCTGTTGCAAACTTGCAACGGATTCCTATCATACAAGGTTACAGTGGATTTTTATATTATATCCGTTGCAAACAATGTGCAACAACTATTGCAACAGAAGCAAGTCGTTGCAACATCGTAAATTCTTTTGATACGAATTTTGCAACAACCTACAACATACCATTTTACCACTTACATGTTCCATTGCAATTTAGCCACGACTTTTGCAATGAGAATAGTGAAGATCGCATGGTACGGTCCGGGAAGGCGCTAGCAGAAGCGGTGAAAATAAAAACGCATAATATCGAAATTAAACCAATCCAAAGGGTGCACCTTTGGAGTTCCCAGGCTTCGATGTACTAAACAAAATGTATTGTTTATATGTAAGGAATGTTAGCAATAACTTTTACTTTTGTGTTGGGAATAAGTTGTAGAGAAAATTGTAAGTTCGACAGTACTAAAAGTTGGATGGTTTAGAGAAATGGAATATTATTTACAATTTTACCAATAAATTATAAAATTTGGTATAGAGTTGCTTACTGGTTTTGTCTTAAATCAACTTAATTTAAATAATTTAAGAACAAAAATTGTGAAACAAAAATACTATTATTAATTTATTTTTAGCAATAAATTGAAAATTGGTTGTTTTGAGCATTAACACCCTCATAATTGCACCATGTCGTTAGAGTTTTACAAAAAATACTGAAGTGAGTAGAAAAAAACTAAAGAACTTTTAATTTTGTCTCTTACACTACAAAAAAATGCAACGTTAATTTAATTATGGTTAATTATCATAATTAAAAAAAATAATAGCGATAAATAATCATTGACCACGATGATGCAACGGTTGTTAACCGTGATATCTGATAGGGTGGCCAAAACATCTTAGCCATGGAAAAAAACGTTTTCTTGGTAGAAAATTTATGTTTTTGCTTTGATATTATTTAAATTTGGTCAATAAAAATTATTTATCACGCTTTTTAGTTTGTAGTTATTAAAAATTATAATCAATAGTCATTGTTTTTCTAGTATTATTAAATGGTACTATTTAATTTTGGATATATAAAAATAAGGATACTATCTAAGTCCACCTTATCTTAACCTAGCAATGTCATGCTTTGTACCACTATACATATTTCAATGTGTGAGTCCACCAAACTCCCTAATTGCTCTCAGAAGAGTCCCACTCATGACATTTGGTTGACAAGAGGCGCTAGTGTTTAATTTATTGGGATAATTACACTACTGTCTCTTGAGGTTTGTGTAATTATACATATATTTTTTGTGGTTTGTGAAATTACATTTAATATTTTTTAGGTTTACTTCCGTATAATAAATAAGTCCATATGTTAGCCAAAATAATTTATCGATTTTGCTGAAATTAACAAAAAAATTAAAAAAAAAATCAATATTTACCTCCAATTAATTATTACTGATTTATTACAAGTCAAATAAATAATTTTTTGACTAAATTACCCTCATACGTTTTTGCTCATTAATGCATAGGAGGAGGTATATCTTCATCGTTATAAGGGTAGTTTAATTGAAAAAAAATTATTTAACCTGTAATAACTTAGTAATATGTCAATCAAAGATAAACATCAATTTTTATTCAGTTTTTTATGTTTTTTATTAATATCAGTAAATTTGGTAAATTTTGACTAACGGATGGACTCATTTGTTAGGTGGAAACAAACCTCAAGGGCGCTAGATGTAATTTTTCAAACTATAGGGGATTTACGTGTAATTACATCAAATTTCAAGAGAGGGTAGTGTAATTGCCCCTAATTTATTTGATGCATCACTACTTTGTACGATTTTTTTTTTTATTATTATTTCTTGAATCTTTTTTTAAATATTTAGATTAAAATATCACAGTGACTATAGTCTCTATTTTATCTGTTGATTCTTTTCTTTAAAAGCAGGTATTTGTAAAACTTGACAAATTCTTGAATTTCGTTAATTCGAGGGCTCATGCCTGTAATTCCGAATTAAAACACTATAGTCTTGCCTTGATATTTGATGATTTGAAAGTGGATTTGCCACTTGAATCTTTTTGAGAATATATTTGAATATTTAGAACGTTAATTCAAGGGATTAACGCCTGTAATCCTGAATTAATCCCTATAATTTGTGGCGCACCTTCGACGAAAGAGTAGATCTCCGCCTTGAACGCCTTTGAATATTCTTGAACCTAAAGATCTATCCAGAGAGAATTATTTGACTTCTTCCCTTGCTTTGCTTTTTGTTCTGTATCTTTGTGTGTGCTTTGAATGAATTTCAAGGACCCTTTTATATATGTGTAAAAAAAGTAGAGTTGTGATGTACCTGAATACCTTTTGTATTATTCTTTATAATTTAATTTTAAGAGATAAATACATCAAATATTTGAAATGATATGATTGGTCAATTTAACATCTCTTCAATATTCGTACTTTTTAAAGAGATAAATATCATAAATATTTGTCTTGACTTGATTAGAGCGTACATGAAGTTGCTCCACTTGACGTGGTCTGAATGGCTTCAATCTTTGACTGCTAAGCATAATTTGATTGGTTGGAACACTTCATTTGGCACTTGTTGGCATTAATTTGATGACAAAATATATATTAAATTATCAATTAGATTGACTATTCACATTTAGAATTAATTTAATAAATTTCAAAATATGAATAAAAATTATTATAATCAATAATTAATATATTATTTTTTACTTGTCATTATTTAATTGGGCATAAAATTAATTTGCCTACAAATGTTCTCTCAAGACTCGTTCACAAATATATACTTAAAAATGTAATTTTACGAAAATATAAATCAAATTTGAATCGGGTTTATCATTTTATTTAATGTCTCATCGATTTGAGGATTTGGACAGCAATGTGAATTGGGTTTTCCCTCCGAATAAGCCGTTAGGGGAGGCCCATCGCTCTTCATACATGTATATATATGTTGGGTTAAGAGAACAACTTGGGCTGAAAATTACAAGCCCAACCCATGGAGAAAGGCACAATGTTGGTGGTTTACACACCCCTCGTTGGTGGTAGAAATGTGAACCCATGGTCGAGATCAACGAATTCTTCTTACTTAGACAAATGATCTCGAGAAGTTTCATTCAGCAAGAATATTAAGGCGTGGACTTTACGAGCTACCCATGATGAGCTTCCCCATCATCAACAATTAAATGACCTTGTCCTTTTACAAACTTTGAGTCGTTCCATCTTTGAAGTGGGATGGCGATCTTCGATTTACCGGATAATCCCACTACATCAAAGGATATTGGGAGTGGACTGAAGATGTACTTAGTCAGTGCGGAGATAAATTACGCTTCACCAAAGTATACTATGTTGTTTATGCTTTGTTGTTTACTTATGATTACAATTCCAAGATTGTCAAGGCATTTTGTGAAGTGTGGTGCCCCCTTATGAATACTTGACTTACTTCTGTGGGAGAGTTGTCCATTTCATTATAGGATTTACATGACATTGCTGGATTTCTTACGACGGGCTGCCTTTATGATGAAGTAGCACCAAGTGCGCTAGAGCTTGCCGACATTGACGAAGAGAGAGATAGATTCATTCCTCATGAGACTAATATAAATTATAATTTTATATATTTTTATGGATTAATATGCAATATAAATTATTTACTTTACACATCCTCTTATTCTTTTTACATTTTTCTCAAACCTTTTTCTTAGAAAAAAAAATAAAAAAAGCTAGAGTAAAATAATAATTTCCACCATTTTTCTATGCAATAATTGCTACTAGTTATTGTGAATGACAACTTTTACAAAACAATTGTCAATCAAACTATAAATTTCGCCATCGTGACCAATAAAAAAAAAAAAAGTACACACAATTAGGGATAACACTAAAATTGTCATTTAATCTTTGAATAAATGAATCAACAAGTCCTGATGTTAGGTTTAATAACACAAATAGCTCTTGTTCTTCACTAAATTACAAGTCCACCCCTGAGATTGGAATTATAATTTACACCGTACCCCTCTCAAGGGCAAAAAAATTACAAGTACACCATTTGAAATAAACTACATCGACACCTCATGAGAATTTTAAAGAATGTAGGATTTGCTTGTGTAATTATACCTAATTTCAATAGGTATTGATGTAACTTACCTATAAATTTCTTTTATTGTTAACCTCTGTAAAATGACTACCTCATCTGAAAGTTTAAACTGTTACAAAGAAGAATCATGAGTCCGAACCCTGCATACGAAAGCTTTCTTTTATAAATGGCCGACAATGATATTGGAACCAAAAACCTCTTGTTTGATTTTATTCTAATACCATATTAAACAACCACCTCATCTAAAAATTTAAATTTTACGTAATAAAAAATTATTGGGAAAAGTATTATTTTAGTCCGCTAAGTATGCTTAATTTTAATTTTAGTCCGATAGCTATGTCCATTTTTGTTTAGATCCAGTATCTTACGAAATTGTTTGTTTTTAGTCCTCTAATAGATTTTCGAACAATTTTACCCCTATGAGTGCATATGGACTAAAACTGTCTTTCAAAAGTTTTATAGGGGTAAAATTGTCCGAAAATCTGCCAGAGGACTAAAAGTAAGCAATTTCATAAGTTACTAGATCTAAACAAAAATAGACATAATTATCGGACTAAAATTAAAATTAGACATATTTAACGGACTAAAATAATTCTTTTTCCAAAATTATTTAATATTTAATATCTTAACAATCGTCTCATCTTTTTTGTTGTACCACTAACATGTACACATTTTAGCCCCAAAGCCCCTAAAATAATCCTAATAACCACTACAAATTAAATCCAACGAAAATTATATTTTGTCCTATAACTCTTTGTCGGTAATTATATTTTTTATTCTGTAATTTATTTCATTTACACATTTAGTCATGAATATCTCACATTTGATTTTTTTTTTTTTTTTATAAATTTTAGCTTTATGTTCACAATTTTGATGCTTTTCATACTGGAGTATATATCATTTTTTGTTCTATAACTATATGTCATTAGCACCCAAATTAACACAAAATCTAAATTTGCCCCCCCCCCCCCAAAAAAAAAACAAAAAAGAAGATCAAATTGTGAGATGTTCGTGACCATATTAATTAGTCAAAAAGAAGAACTAAATATGTAAATAAAGTAAGTTACAAAATAAAAAATAGGGTAAATTATATTTTGTCATTCGAATTATGCCCATTTTCATGCTTTGTCATCATAACTTTTTTTGTGTCAACTTACCATCTCAACTTTGTGGAATTTATACTTTGTCATATATGATCATTTTTTTATTGGAAAAACATCACATGCGTGTGTGAAAAATATCAAATCACGTAACCCTTAAACATCGGATGTCTGCATGTAATGTTTTTTCAACAAAAAATCTGGTTGAGAAATAGTTATAAACGACAAAGTGCAAAATTTTATACAACTGAGAAAATTGACACAAAAAAAGTATTTAGATATAAAAATATAAAAATATTCATAGGTCGAATGACAAAATATATTAACCCTAAAAATATCACTAATTTATAATTTACAGGACCAAAATCCATTAATCCTCCTTTGCAAGATCACTCTCTCTCTCTCTCTCACAGGTAAAATTTATACAGAATGCAACTCAATTGCACAAGAGATATATACACATTAGAGTTTCTGAACAGGCTGCATTAAATAAATCAAAAAACAGGTTGAAAATCGTCAAAATCAAAGCAGCAGGGGCCCTTTTTACAAGGACTGTAGTTGTAATTAATGGACAGGAGCGTTGGATAATCAGTTTCCCAGATAGAAATCGACGGATGGAATTCAATAACAGAGTAGCTAAAGGGGCCGTCGTTCAGACTCAGGCTTTTTGTGCGGATGGACGTCCGTCGGATGTGCCTACAGACCCCCACTATTGGTTCATGTGAACAATGGTTTTTTTTTAAATTATTATGATTATTTTTTATCTCTGAAATGGTAAATTACAATAAATTTTATTAAGATTTATCAAAATTACAAATATTCATTTTTATCAAAAAATATTTATAAATACTTTAGTAAAATTAACGGTCACCTAACAAATATTCTATCCTAATAACCTATTGTAATGGGGTATTTCTTAGACGTCTTTTAATTCTATAAAGACATTTGTGGTTTTTCAAACAATAAAGGGGTATTTGTAATTTTGATAAATTTTAAGAGAGTTCGTTGTAATTTACCTTTAATGAAATAATAATAATAATAGGGTAAATTACAACCCCGCCTCTTCTAAAGTTGACACAATTATAAATACCTCATAATTGTTTGATAAATTATAAATATCCCTAAATTTTAACATCTGTCTAACAACCAACTCATTCCAATAGTCTCCATTAGGTTACCATCTAATTTTTGCAGTAAGCTAACCAAAATGCCATTTTAAATTATGAATTATAATTTTATATATTTTTTAGAACCTCTCTAAAATATTTTTATGAACTAACATTCCCAATAGATTATTTATTTTACCCACCCTCAAATTTCTGACACTTTTTCAAATTTATTTTTTTAAAAAAAGATCCAACAGGGGCAAAGTAGTAATATTCACCTCACCATTTAAGGGCTACATATTCATTTTCCATTTGACAGAGGTACTTGTATTTTGTTTTAAACAACGAAGCAGTATTCTTAATTGTTCCAAGATTTAGGAACGGTAACTGTAATTTACACAATAATAATATGTACTTTTATTAGTACATTGAGCAATATGATAATTCAATTTGCAATCTGATCGGTGCACTTTTGAGCAAGATATTATTTGTTCTGAATTTATATGTGCATCAAATTTTTTATCTTAAAAACTGCTTTATTAAGAAAACGAGGCCTTAAAATTTATAAAACGTTCAAACTCCACCGGATAGCAACACATAAAATAACATAATGTATTGATTTGTGATGGTGATAGCAAAAAGAAAGTATAATTATATCCACTAATTCAAATACATTTTCATCTGAATCAATTACTACAAAAAAAAAATACGAAATAAAAACTCTCTAAGTTAAAAAATTACATTTAGTATCCCTAAGGTTTGCTTCCATCTAATAAATAAGTTTCCTTCATTAATTAAAATTCACCTAATTTACTGATATTAATAAAATAGTTCAAAAAAATTAAATATTTACTTCCGATTGACTTAATACTGATTTGTTGTAGGTCAAATAACAAATTACCCTCATACTTCTTCACGCGGTAATGCATGAGAGGAGGTACATTTTCACCATTATAAGAGTAGTTTAATCGAAAAAAAAAATTTTGACCTGCAATAAGTCAATCGAGGATAAATATCAATTTTCTTTCAATTTTTTGTTAATGTTAGCAAATTTTGTGAATAGTGACTAATAGAGAAATTTATTTATTAGACAAAAGCAAACTCTATATTTACTAAATGATCTTTCAAACTATAGGAAAATTTACGTATAATTTTTCCAAATCTCATGGCACACGTATGAGTGTGGGTATCTATCAGCTCAAGACCATCATTTGTTGTTGGTGGATGCTGGTGGCATCTCTCAACATTTACTCGGGGAGGGGGGTTTCCCTTCTTCCACTATTGTTGTTCGCCTCCCTATGATCGATTCCAGTATTGTAATTTATTTTTTTGTATTTTTTAAAATATAATAATTTATTCTTTGTGTTTTTTAAAATAAAGTAATTTATCATTTTAGATGGAAAGGTAAGTTTGCTTCATCGTTTAATAAGGGTTAAATACAATTACCACCCATGAAGTATCCATCCAACATCAATTACTCCCTAAAATATTGAAAACCTTCAAAAACCTTTAATTCTTAAGTTTCAAAAGTCCATTTTACCCTTACAACAATTGTTTTGCGAAAAAAATAAATAAAGTATTATATATAATATGTATATATGAATGCATACACCTCTTCATCTTCATTTTTAATACCCATTATGTTATACACCCTTTTGTATCCCCCATTATAATTTGTAATTAAAATAGTTATGATGTACTTTGTAACCACAATTTTGGTGGTCTATAAATACCACCATGTATTTCATTTGTAAAGTGATTTTGGAGTGAATAAGAAAGTTTGTTGGAGAAATACATATATTATTTCTTTATATTCTATTAAGAGTGATAGACCAATAAACTTAGAATTTCTCTAAGTTTATAACACGTTATCAGCACGACGTTACGTTACGATCGATCAAGGTAAAATGTTAATTTTATTAGTATAATTTTTATTCTTTGTTTGTTTACCTCTACAATATCATAGTTACTTTTATTCTTGAATATTCATAATAAAATATGAGTAACTATATTATATATTTCAATGTCTCCTGAAGTAGACATATATATATATAAATTCTCGATTTCATCCCCTGAAGTGGATGATATTGCCTCCAGAAGTAGGCATATAATTCTTGATTTTATCTCCTGAAGTGGATGTGATATTGCCTCCAGAAACAGGCATACAATTCTTGATTTTATCCCTTGAAGTGGATATGTTCTATAAAATTTCATTGCTTCCTGAAGTAAGTAATGAGTTAAAATCATCTTCAGTAGTAGGTGAAATTTTTTGTACCAATTATGTGCAATATCATCCCTGAAGCGATGATAAATATATGTTTGATTTTCTCACCACCTGAAGTGTTTTGAGATAATAGCTTGATTAAGAAGCCCGATGCTTCTTTGTTTATTTATTTGATTTGTGATAATTTTTCGATAACATAGTATAGCTATTGTTATATGACTAACTTGAAGTTAATTTTATTAACTTTGCCCACATAGTTTTCTTTCATATGCCCATATATGTATTTTGCATGTTTTGCTAATATATTTATGTGCAACAAAATTTATTTGTTAAGAAAATAATTTTGGCATGAATAACATTTAATTGTTATTTGTAACGTAATAAGAGTTAAGCCAAACTTAAATATATTTAATTTCATGTATGCATGCCAAAATAATTCATACTAATTACATGGTAACTTATATGTAACTTAATGTTAGTAATGTTTTCATGTCATTTTTACTTTATATATGTGTAATACATATTATTTTACTTTTATGTATATGTTGAATATTATGCTAAAAGTGCATATTAACTTGTTGTAGCTTAATGGCCAATCTCACAAAATTGAATTTCGTTGCTCTTGATGTTTCTGGAAAAAACTACCTATCATGGGTTCTTGATGCCGAACTACATTTGGCAAGTAGCAAATTGGGAGAAACAATAAAAGAAAATACTATTGATTCTGAGCAAGACTGTGCTAAAGCAATGATTTTGCTTCGTCATCATCTTCATGAGAGCCTGAAGTCTCAATATTTAACAGTCAAAAGTCCTTTTCAACTTTGGAAGAGTTTAAAAGATCGATTTGACCATCAAAAGACTGTAATCTTACCACGTGCAAGATATGAGTGGATACAATTACGACTGCAAGATTTCAAAATAATTGCTGAATATAATTCTGAAATATTTCGAATTGTATCAAAATTGAGGTTATGTGGAGAAGATGTGACGGATGAACAAATATTGGAAAAAACATTTTCTACTTTTCATGCATCCAACCTTGTACTCCAGCAGCAATATAGGGAACGTGGGTTCAAAACCTATTCAGAGTTGATTTCATGCATGCTTGTTGCAGAAGAAAATAATCAACTTTTATTGAGTAACCATCACAGCCGACCCACTGGTTCCAAGCCACTTAACACAGGTAAAAGGGTATAAGGGATAATTTCTACAAAAAATTTAACGTCGTTAAAATAATCTAACGGGATGGAATAGTATACAATATTTTAAATTCCATAAGAGATTTTTTTGCCTATTTTTTTAACATAAAAGAGTTTTCTAGCTAAATTTTAAAATCGCATGGAGATTTTATATAATTTATCCATTTGATTTTCACCTGCAATAAGTTCACACTTGAGGTAAAATTAAGAAACCTTCCCTTGAAATAAGAATATGTCAAAAAGGTTATATGGCAAATGGGGATGAGTATTGCAGGCCATGGGCGGTTTCATATAGAAATTATCTGGTTTTGAGTTGGGATGGGTTTTTTCCATTTATGAATTAGGTCGGGTCCGGATTGGTTATGGAATTCTGTCCAAGACCTGCCTCCAATAATATTTATAATATGTTTAATTTATTTAAATTTTTTACTTGTATTTACTGCATATATTTATAAAATAAATTATATTTTTACGTAATAATAACTAATAAGGTGGTTAAAAGTAATAATTTTAATTTTTTAATAAAAAACCGTGCTGACTCCATTGACGAAATAGAAAATTTACTTGGACGGATTAGACCTACCAAGTCTGAACAGGGGTAGATTTGAAAATAGATGGGGTGGATATCAGGCCCGACTATGTCGATATATAGGTCAGAGCAGGTTCCGAGCGTTCTTGCAAAATGAACCGTGCGCTACTTTTGGACCCGACAAAACCCATTCGGAATCCACATCGTTGCTATTCCTATATGTAAAAGTAAAATTGGAACAAGTTTATATTGTATAAAATGAAACTTTGATCTTCTAATTGAGGTATATATAAATTGATGGTACTATATAAACATGAATAATAGGACATTTCATGCCATATGAAAACATAGTACAACATCTAAGGTTACTTATATGCTAGAATGTCAATCAAGAAACTACTTTAATTTGTAAGAAAGAGGGAAGTTCGTTTTTTATTGTTCTTGCAAGTGTTTGTTTTTTTTTTTTTAATTAAATCACTGGGGGTGGGGAAGTTTTTCGAAGTCTCCGATCCTTCTTTATTAAGATTAGAAAGCGAGTAAATTTACAATGGGGAGTACTGACTCCCTATCATTTCTAAGAAGCTGTGAAAAAGGAGTACTATTCCTTTACAAATTGTTCTTGCAAGTGTTTGAAACTAATTTGTGTTTTCATTTTTAGTTTTTAATTTTAGATTAAAATTAACTGAATTTGTTGACGTCGAATTCAAATTAGTTGTTTGTTGTAAGAGAGTTTAATTAGGGTTTTCTAGTGAGCTAATTAATTAATTAGCTATTCAATGCATGTTACAAAATATTTTAAAACTTATATTATAAGATATTGTAGAATATTCGATATGAAATGAGCTCGAAGATTCAAAAATAAATTGGCAAAATCATAATGAGAGAGGTATATCTGGATTGATGTGTTTGAATTTGAAGAAAGAGTTTCGAGAAATAATTTCAAGCAGTTTCATATTAGAAGTGTTTGAAACCCATCCGTGTTTAACAAAAAATAGTTTAGTTTAATTAGAAGAGAAGTGTTTGAAATTTTTTAAAAATTTAGAATTATCTGAATAATTAAGTTCAAAGGATTTGTTACTGGGTATCTGAAATTATGATCGAAATGCAGCCTAAGATCATTTGAGGAATTATTAAAGATTTCATAACTTATTTTTTTAGAATTTTAATAAATTTATTCAATTTTAAACATATGAATTATAAAATTATCATGTCTAACATCTTATAAACTCCACAATCTTATTATATTTAAGGGTAAACTACAAAAAGCTCCCCTGAGGTTTCTGTAATTACAAATACCACTCATTTTAAAAATTAAAAATACCATCTAAAACTAATTATTAAAGGTCGTCTAATAAATACCCCTCGTGACAATTTTTATGTATTGTATGTAAACATAAATAAAATGTACGAACATTTTTTTATATATGTATAAATATACGCAAACTATATAAAAAAATATAAAATAATATAAAAAGAATTGCGTTCAAGTCTAAAAGATCAAGACCCGACACCTGTTATGACTTCAAAGCCCAACCCAAGCAGGACAGGTCCGTGTCCGAGCCAATGTCCATCCTTACTCAGTGGCAAAAGTGTCTTTTCACCAACTCTATAGGGGTATCCTAAGTACTGTCTATAAAACATGGTTGACAGCAACACTAACTTGGAACTAGCTACATATTGGTCTTGATGTAGTAAAAATTTATTGCACATTGAAACTCATAGCTCTTGGCATTGGCTTTCCGTAGCAATGTTGGTTCAATGTTTAGTTATTCTTTTTGCATTCCTCACTTATTCCTAACTAGTGTACAATATTCTTTCTTAAATTCACTCTTAAAAAACATGCTCTACCGTATAATTTTATTACTTGTCCCTATACTCTAGCTAGCTAGATAGGTCTAGCAGAGCCGTAGCAGGTCTGGTATAGACAGTCGACGACCCCTCCCACCTAGAAAAATACGAGCGAAATTTTACGTTCGGTTCTTCATTTTAGATTTATTACAATTAATTTTGCTCCGAACTTAGAGAGCTAATACTTTATTTGGAAACAATGATTTATTTACTATGTTAATAAAACATTGGCTATTTAAACAAAGTTATATGGTCTATAAAGATCTCAAAATATGGTCCACCGTATAATTTTAGTGTATGCCTCTATTCTCTATATAGACAGGTCTAGACAGAGCACTATTGTTAAGCTCGTACGGGCAATTGATGACCCTTCCCAGCTGTTATGGAGGAAAACATGAACATAATTTTATGTTAGATTCCTTATTTTAGGTTTATTACAATCAATATTGCTCACCCATCATTCAAGAACTTAGAGAAATAACACTTTCGAAAAAAAATTTTATATTTATTCTGTTGGAATAAAGTATGTGTGATTATTATACAGAGTCATATTGTCTATACAGATATCAAAATATGGTCCACGATATAATTTTAATGCATGTCCACTATAGTCTTTCTAGGTCTAGACGGATCACTATATATTCTAGAGCTGGAAAGGGCAGCCACCGACCCCTCCCACTTATTTTTTAGAAAAATATGAACAAAAATTTTACATTTGATTCTTTATTTTAGGTTTATTACGATTAATTTGGCTCCCCCATCATTCAAGAATTTAGAGAAATAACACTTTAGTTGGAAACAAAATGCTTATATTTTCTCTGTTGGAATAAAGTATGTGTAATTTAGATAGTCATATGGCTATAGAGATCTCCAAAAGAGGTCAACCATATAATTTGAATGCATGTATGGTTTTCGCAAGTCTAAGTGGTGCACTATTCTTGAGCTGGTACGGACAATTGACGACTCCTCCACTTGTTTTGAAGGAAAGCACAAACAAAAGTTTATGTTTGATTCCTAACTTTAGGTTTATTATGCCCTATTTTGCTCCCCCATCATTCGAGAACTTAGAGAAATAGCGCTTTATTCGGGAAAAATTACTTATATTTACTTTGTTATAATAAAATATGTGTAAGTTAGACAGAGTCACGTGGACTATACAAATATTGGATTAACATATAATTGAATGCTTGTCCCTATGGTCCTATGCAGGTCTACACGAAGCACTATTCTCGAGCTGGTACAGACAATCGACGATTCCTCATACTTTTTTTTTGTGGGGAAAATGAAAAATATTTTACTTTTGATTTCTTATTTTAGGTTTATTACGATGAATTTGCTACCCCATCATTAGAGAACTTAAAGAAATTGTACTTTATTTGGGAAAAATGCTTATATTTACTCAATTGGAATAAAATGTGTAATTTAGACAGAGTCATGTGGTCTGTACAAATTTCAAAATATCGACTATCATATAATTTTAATGCACGGCGCTATACTATGCAGGTCTAGACGAAGCCTTATTCCCCAGCTAGTACAGACTATCGACGCCCCTTTCTTTGTTTCAGAGAAAAACACGAGATTTTTTCATTTGATTTGAGATTTTGAGTTTATGATGAGCAATTTCGCTTGCTGATACCTCAAGACCTTTGGGAAATGGTTCTTTTTTAGGGTTAATTAGACCTCTTCTGAAAATGCAAAATATATTTTTTTTAAAGAAGTTTTAAAAATTACACTTACTATCTTCCAAAAATTCATTGTTTACACCTAACTCCTTTTTGTTAGGGTTTGTATGAAAAATACTGAATTAGCAAAAAAAAAGTTACATAATTAATTTTAATTTTACATTCATTTAACATTCCCATGTAATAAATTTGCACGTAAGAGGGAAAAAAATATAATGATGTTTGTTGGCCTCACTCCACACATACACACACACACACACACATATATATATATATATATATATATTACATTTATCTCTTATAAGCACAAAAATATACATGTAAATACAAAATGAGGACAATTGAAAAAGTTATATGCTTTCTTCATTTAAACCCTAGTGGAGGGGTCAAGTATACATGAAATTTTTTTAGAGAGGGTGTAAATATAATTTTAAAATTTTTCTTGAAAGAAAGTGTAATATTATATTTTTAAAGGAGTCTAAATATAATTAATTCTTTTCTTTTGAAAAAGAAAAATAATAATTATTATAGTTCCCAATCCAAATTCAAAATAAAAAAAAAATCAAAAGTGCCACCGTTCTAGATAGTCACAGAACCAAAATTATTTTCTCGATCAGGAATAACTTGCGTAATTTTGATTGACTATATAAGACAAAGGTAAGTCGGCTTGTGTCTTTAAAATAAAAGGTAAATTACAATATACTCTCATAAAGTTTATCATAATTATAAATACTTCTCGTTGTTTGAAAAATTATAAATATCTTCTAAAATTAATATTTGGGCAACAAATACCTTCTGTAATAAGTTATTATGGTGGATATTTATTAGACGATTGTTAATTCTAATGAGATATTTATAATTTTTTAATAACAAAAATATAATTATAATTATAACAAAATTTTAAAGAAATCAATTGTAATTTACCTTTAAAATAAAAAAAATTGAGATGAATCCACCACTTCGATGAAACACGACTTTTGGGTATTTTACCGACAATCGAGACAAGGAGTGAGAGTAACAACATATACATCCCAATTAAACTCAAAACTAGACTACACACCAACACCATCATCATACGTTGGTCCCCCCCCCTACCCCCACCCCCATTCCCCCCCCTCCCCCCCTCTGATGAGAGTACAATTAGGGCATCTCTCCTTTGTTGAAACGTGAAAAGCTCAGCTGATAAAGAAAGGATTGGTGAGAAATGGAAAAGGGGCAATTAACACTCCCACTTGGACCATTGAAAACTTTCTTTTAAAGGAAAGCCCTAACCACCACCACCACCCCACCCTACCCATTAGCCCACTATACATACATCATAACTATGGCTTCTCATCCTCCTCCACTTTATTTAATGGAACCCAACCCCCCCCCCACCCCACCCCTCATCCATCCATCCATCCATCCATCCATACACATATACATACAAATGTCTCTCTGTATATGATAAAATTTTGATCGATTTTTCAACTCGTTATGATTATTCTAATTGAAGGAACTTACCTGTACACGAGATATTTTTTTTTCATTAAAGATTGTTGAAATATCGATCCACTTGATCACTATAAACATCATTAACTCAGTAACACATTCAGCAACTCGGTCGTTATAGCTCCATCAATGCGTTAGGAATAAATCTTGTCTCCATTGGATCAAACCTTATAGGAAAAAATGCAATTTTTATTCTGTAACTATAGGGGGTGACAATTTTTGTCATCTCTGATTTTGAATTTGGAAGTGAGGACTATAATTATAACTTATAAAAAAAAATCACATTTTAGTCTAGGCGTCGCCCAAAAATCCTAAATTCACCTGAAATTGGCAAATCTTTGAAACGCGACATCTTTAACAATTTAGCTGATATGTCATTTTTGCCCCTATTGACGTTTGGACCAAATGTGCCATCCCCTACCGTTATAATATCAAAATTGCATATTTTCTTAATGATCATCATGGTATGTCAGCAAAAGTTGACAGAAAAATTAAAAAGCCCCAAATAAACTAGGAAATGTGTAAAACATGTAATAATTTCCTGTAAAATTATCTTTTTTCAGTGAGATTTACACTAAATGTATTATTTTTTTTAAGTACAGTCCTAAAATTACAACTTTGAGATAAGACAGGACTAAAATATTGTACGACCATAATATAATAAGTAGACCAAAATTGCATTCTTCCCAAATTACAAGTTGGATGTCACCAACCTGTAATACACTCTGCGCAGTAACTGTAGCCCCACCAACAAATTGGGAATTAAGTCCAGTTTTCAAAATCAAGAATTATAAGCAGGTGACTGTAAGTTCAAAACGCACTGCCAGCCCACATAAAGCGACGAGCTCTACGTCCTTAACAAGATCGAACACATGATATTCAAGTGAAAAAATCAATAGATCAGTGTGAAATTGATGGTATATATATATATATATGTGTATGTATATAAAAGATGAAGATGTGTATGGTGTATGATAATGTGTTAGTTTGAAATTGGACAGGTGAGCATTTCTATTTGTTGACTGTTTACTATTTGAACTTTATTTCCTATTTGCACCTCTTTGTAGTAAATTTCAGTTAGGAGATGAGCGTAGTTTATGGAGTTTCCATAAGGTAGAAAAAAGGGTGTACATAGTTATGCCAATTATGTTAATCTTAAATTCACCTTTTCTGCAACTTGCATGTGCCTCTGTACTCCAAACTCATCCTCTCTATATTTAGTTATCAATACATACATATATATATATATATTCATAACTTGTGTACAAAATCTAATTAATTAATCAATTAATAATTATTATAGGGTTTTTTTTTATTTTGGAAAAAAATACAAGCAATTCCGTGTTATGTATATTTATGAAAAAAATAATAATAATAACATACTACGTACCTTCTTATTTTTGTTAACAAATTACAAGACTAACATAACCAAATGATTGTAATTATATGACTAAAAGTATGATCAAAGTTCTGCAATTTAATTACTAAATTTTTAGAAGTAGTCTCAATATTTTGAAAAAGGGTAAATTATGATATTTGCCATAATTACGAATATATATCCCCTTATTGTTTGAAAAAATATAGTCTCTGGTGTTTGATAAAATTATGCAATCCTTTTATGGAGGTATGAAATTGTCAACTTTGCCCTTATTGTAATTTTTTTAAAAAAATAAAAATTTATAAAAAAATTCGAAAGGGGTAGATGAAAAAATTTGGAAAATTATAAGAAAAATTATCCACTTAATCCGTAAGAAAATCATTTTTTTTTAAAAAAACTAAAATGATAATTCTTAGTCCACAATGGCATTTTGGTTAGTTCACTATAAAAATAAATGAAAACCTAACGGAATAGACTAATTGTTAGGTGACCGTTAAATTAAAAAGAGATTTGGTAATTTTTCAACAAGGGAATATTTGTAATTATTTGGTAATTTATTCTTTAAAAAATTACACATATTTCGTCTTGAATTTTCAATAGTAAATGGATCCATACACAAAATTTATATATTAATTTACCCTTATAATTTCATATACTATACATATATTCTTGTACTAATTAATAATGATCTCTCTTGCTAGCTAGGCACACTTTGCGGCAAATATTTTATCACACTCGTAAAAATTATGATTAATAAATGTTGTATGATTATGAGTAGTGATTATTTACTATAGTTATTTATTTTTAATTTGAATTAATTAATTATAGTTAAATGTTATATTTTTTATAGTACGAAAAGTTATATAGAGAGGAAATGCAGAGTTATGTATGATAATTTTTAATTATTACAATATTTTCACCATTCTTACTAAATTTATGGTTGCACTTATATTACCATTACTTATTAATTAAGGCCTTGTTATATATTCTCACTTTTATTTATTTATTTTATTTTCTCAAAAGGGTTGAAGTTGTTGATATTTAGTATCCGAAATAATTATTATTAATCATGATATATCTCACCTTCATTCTTGTAGTAATATGGATATATATAACTAACGATTATTAATTCTCAATAAACGAGGAATAATATATAAAAGCAATAAGGGTAAAATGTAATTAAGTTAGGCTCATTTCACTTTTGGTTTCATTCGTTATGGGATTAGCACTTTTAGTCCTATAACTTACAAAACTTAGCACTTTTAGTCCTCATCTAATTTTTTTTTCTACAATTTAACGGTGCAACACACATGCCTAGTTAGCATGTGATCATTAAGTATTTTTGGCTGGAGAGAAAATTGATTTTTCCAATTTGGGACCATTTTTGGGGAAAAAAATATATTTTGAAGGCAATTAGAGCATAAAATATAACAATTTCTCTCTTCTCTCACAAAAATTCAATTCTATTCTTCCCAAACTTCTGTAGGTTTAAGCCAAGTAGAAGCAACACAAAGAAGAATCATGTATTCCACAAGTGAATCAAGTAGGCCAAATAAAGCACTCATATATTATTATTGAATAAAAAAAAAGGGTCAATTTTTCCTTCAACAGAAAATACTTAACGGTAACGTATTAGGCACGTGACGTACATTGTTAAATTGTAGCTGAAAAAGTATATGAGGATCAAAAGTATTAATTTTTATAATTTATGGGACTAAAACTGTTAGTCCCATAATGAATGAGATCAAAAGTGATATGAATCTAACTTATGAAACTAAAAATACTATTTGCTCTATCACAAACTATATATATAAAATTTTGATCCTATAATTATAAGGGTGCACTCTTGGTCCTTTTCAATTCGGAAATTTGCAATTGAAGATTACAATTAAAGAAAATTAGCACATTATCCAAATATCGGCAAAAAGAAAATTGTTAAATTCATCGAAAATTAGCACATATTTATCACGCAACCTTTAATTTGGGATCGGGATAGTTCCGTTGATACTCCATTTTGTCCCTGTGACATTTGGACTATGTGTACTAATTCTTTGTAACTATAGTCCTCAACTGCATATTTAAAATTGGAGAGAATCAAAGTGTTACCCCTATATATACGGGATCAAAATTATAATTTTTTCTTTAATTCTTCACAATAAAGTTAGGGTAAAAAGAAAAGGTATAGTCATTTCAGTGAAAAAAATAAATAAATAAGGATGGAACGAGACATAAAATTTACAAGAAATGTGGCCTACTTAATTTGGATTGTCACAAGAGGGAATTTTGTCACCTTTTGCAAAGTGGGCACCAATTTGATGAGACTGCAGCAAAGTCTTTTTTATGGTTTGCTGCCCACATAAAGCATCCTATATCTACTAACCTACCTACTCCTCATCAATAAAATTTGCGAAAAATTACGTCAAACACCTCCTGATTTATAATTTATTTATACAAATTATTTATATTTTTTAAAAAATTACACATACATTCGTTAGAAATATCAATATTATTTACACATCACACCCTGTAAAAATATCAACAACATTACACATACTACTCGTGTTTTTTTAGCTGTCAAAGGTGGTTTTTGTAATTAACCAAAAAATAGTTATGGAAAAAAATTCTTTTATAATATTTTTTTTCTTTATTCTTTATTACTCATTTATCGTATCTCATATTCTTGAAAATAAAATTTTCATTAATATTTTTATCTCATGATTTAAAATGTCATAAATACAATATCTCAAAATGAAATGACAAAGTGATTAATTACTACCTGAATGTACTATTTTTTATACTCATTGGCACGCAACTAATTAATGATCATTTAAATTACATCATATGTTAAGTGTTTGCTCTTTAATTTTCTTGTTGAGAATGTATATATATATATATATAAAACTTTATTTAGGGCTCTTACCTAAAATTCTATAGATAAGAATTTCTCTAGCTTTTCCACTTAATTAATTATTATTTTCAATAAAAAATTAAAATTTTAGTCTTGTAAGTATGTGGGGTTTATAATTTTAATTCTGTAAGAATTCATTTGGTGGATTTTGTCCCGCCAATGCACCAGAAGAAATATATATGACTTTTTACTATAGTTAATTATCATGGTTGAAATTAAAATATTTTGGCGTTAATAATTAACCATGGCTGTCAAACGGCTATTATAAGTTGATTTTGCAAATGAGGCCGAAATATTTGTTGTAGCTAAAAATTGTAGCGAATATTTTGGCAATAGATAAACCATAATGAACGCTGATTAAAACCGTAATCAAAATTTAAATTTTCGTAATATTGGTTTTGTTTGATTATGATAGATAGTGTTGATTTATTATGACTTTAAGTCGTATTGAGTTATAGCGTCGGGAACAATAAGTTTTTTTTCAACACAGCTGAGGTTAAAAATGTCCAAATATTTGCTAACATTGCAAGAAAAGTACATCTAATTAAACAGATCACGTGCATGTCAATTGCACTTTTTCAATCATTTAGAAAACTTGGACCAATTTTATCTTTAATGTGCAAAAATCTTAAAATTACAGAAAAAAAAATAATAAAATAAATCGTATAGAACTAAAATTGACACCCCTGGTATTTAAAGGATCAAACTTGCAATTTCTTTCATATCTACAAAATGTAAAAACTAAAAGATTACTTACAATCATTCAATAACAACATAAACTTAAACTACACACTCACACACATACATATGAACAAACCTTGAAAATCAGAAAGAAAAACAAGAAAGGTCCATATCCACACCACACACACACACACACACACTGTAGTACTATATATGTACTGAGAATACTATTTTTGGCAGTTTGATAACATAGGATTAATTAGTAGTGATAAATACAATTAACAAAACACATACTAAAACAGTTAAGTACTTGTAAAGTTTAACATCATCAAACATTCTTGTTTCTTGTCCAAATCAATGCAAGCACCCATAATCATCTCCCAAGCCCATATGTATTTTCACATGGGCACTTTAAATTCTTAAAAACAAACCCCTTTTTCACACAGTACACACACCAAGTGGGCTAGTAGTAGTGTAGTACTATACTCCCTAATTAATATTATTCTTCAACAGACCAATAGTCACAAAAAGTACTGAATTATCATCAGCAGCGCGTGAGGATCAGTCTTTACCCAAGAAAACCCTGTCACACAAGCAAAGATTGAGGTCTTTGGTTTTGGTTTTTGTACACAAGAAATGGAAAGACAACAGTAAAGTTCTTGTGTAAGAAAATTAAAAGAGAAACAAAGAAAATTGAGAAAAAAAAAGAACAATTATGTGTATATATATGATAGTACAGTGGCCATTTTCTTGCAAGAGGAAAATCCAAGAATTACATACATGTGTTGTATATTTATGAAGGAGAAGGAATTTTCAGGACCTCTTACATTATTACTACTCACTAACCCCACCCCACCTCCATCTTCACATATATGATTCCAGCTTCCACTATAAATATATAGATACATAAGCAAGACAGCATATATATATATATATATACATATATATATTCACACAGATACACCTCACACTGTGTGGAAAAGATTGAAGAGAATGGGGAGAGGGAGAGTGGAGTTGAAGAGAATAGAGAACAAGATCAACAGACAGGTGACTTTTTCAAAGAGGAGAAATGGGCTGCTCAAGAAAGCATATGAACTGTCTGTGCTTTGTGATGCTGAGGTTGCCCTTATCATCTTCTCCAGCAGGGGCAAACTCTATGAGTTTGGCAGTGCTAGGTATACACATATACATACAACTATGTATATCATATACATAAACATTCTTCAAAGTATATGTATGTGTGTGTGTTTATGGTAATGTGTTCATGTTGTTCAAGTGTGTTTCTTGTTTGAATTCAAATGGGCTGTTTTCGAACTACCTTAAAACCATGTAAGATCAGATTCTTTTGTCAATTTTCAACTTTTTTTTTTCATGATTTCAAAAAGGGATTTCAGATCATTTCAAAAACTCGACTTTCTGTTAGTGATTTCTATGCTTTTACAGAACTAGCTTTCAATTCTTGATTAGTTTTTTTCCAGTCTGTATATGTTGTATTTCTGCTTCTGTTGTCATTATCCAATCTCACGTTTTTGGGATTTGGGTATATATATATATATATTTGCAATTTGTTGTTTTTTACCCATCTTGAATTTCTTACAGTTTTTTATGGTTTCAAGATTGTCCATCTATATCTTTTAGTTTTTGTTTTTGATCAATGGGCTGCAAGATCTTGCAAGTCGACACGTTTCATGTTGTTCTGGGAGTCCCATGGAACAAAGATCAGGAAAAGAAAGAAAGACTGACGATGTTTTTCCAGTGCAGAAACTTCTCCAAACCCCTTCTTGGACCTCTGTGCAAGATCTAGGGTTTCTCTCTCCTCCTTTTCCCCCTCTTTCTCTCTCTACATTCTCTGCCTCCCTCTTCTCTTTAATGCTGATCCACCCCAATTTTTCACCAAGAAAATTAAAGAAAAAAGCTTCAACCTTTGTCTTTTTTCCCTTACATCCTTAGATCTTGTGGTTTCTTCACTTACCTAAATTACTGGGAAAGCACAGAAGAAGTACTATCTGAAATATGCATGTAATAATATATATGATTCTTAATTGAATGCTAAAAATCTTGATGCATGTGAATGAGGAGTCATGATGTCCTAACTCTTACATTTTTTGACGATAAGGTGAGAAAATAGGCTGTCTGGTGATATTATTACACCGTTTCCGGGCATAATTTGGTGAAAGTTTTTGCAAGCACACAAGTTGAGTTTTTCTTTGTTTTGGGTAGTCTGAAATTCAGGCTTTCAGGCAAGAATTTCCTTTTACTACACATTTTGGTGAAACATTGTTCTTTGGGGGATTTCTTTACTTCACTCACTCTCCCTGCACATCATCTACTGTTCTTTTTGTTTTTTCAGTTGAGATATATGATTAGTTCTTGTTGATGCAAGCTTTTCTCCACCTTTCTCATGAATCCCAGTTTCATTCTTTACTTAGATGTAAGAATTTTTTGGGTAAAAGACCTCTGATTATTAATGTCCTCAAATTCAGCAACATGTATACTTACTTCATATGATCTCTGTCTGTCTTAGTTTATGCTTCTTGTATTTTCTCCCAATTGCTCTCCTTCTTCCCAAAGAGGGATCTTTAATTTGTGGGAACTTGCTTTGTCATCAATTCATTTGGAAAAAAGATAAAAGAAAAGATTAATAGCTACGCGAAAAACTTTAATATTAAAATAAGCGTCGAGCTAATTAACAAGTAAAATTCTTAATTTATTGATAATCTATGTTAGTAACCAACTCTACTGATTTGAAAAGTTATGTCGATGTTATCAATACAAAAAAAAAAAAAAAAATTACGATCTTTTTCTTACATTTTCTCTTTTTCTTAGTTTTTCCTTGGAAATATGTTATAGATTGATTTTTAACCAAAGTTTTGTCAGACTTATTACAATTTATTTTACCAGCATACATACATACATATAAATTTATTAGACATTTATGCCGATGATCCGTGCTGCTTAATATTTCGTTGCGCGTGCTAGAACAACTTTGTTCATATTTTCGTAGTTTGTTTGAGTTATTATCGAACTTGAGAAGTGAAAATTGTTTCAGACAGAAATTTGTTCGTTTTCTTGCAGCATGACAAAGACCCTTGAGCGCTACCAGCGTTGCTGCTTTAATCCTCAAGACAACAGTGCTGAAAGAGAGACACAGGTTTTACAATTAGTAGTCTCCAACTTCATATATATGATCAATTAATCTCCATTGATTAATCAAGTACTGCATTTGTACTAAAGTACGAAATTATACCATTTTTCCAAAAAAAAGCTTCTAAAATTACACTTATACTACTTTCGAAAAATTTTCATTTATACTTGATCCCTTTCCGTAAGGTTTTGAAAGTAAAATGCCGATATTCAGCCAAAAAAATTACATAAATTTTTAATTTTGCACCTCGTTTAATATTTTCGTATGTATTTTATAGTTATAAAGGGATAAATATAATATATATATCATGGAATGAGGTTAACATTATTATATAAATACAAAATTATTACATAAGAATGTTAAATTAAGGATAAAATTTAAAAAATTATATAATTTTTTTTTTTTTTGCCGACATTAGCTTTTTTCATCCAAGCCCAAATGGAAAGGGTCAGGTGTAAATGTTGAATTTTTGAAGGGGGCGTAAATTTTAGATTCTTTTAAGAAAAAATATAATTTTTGCATTTTCAAAAGGGGTCGAAACATAATTAATCTTTAATCTTATGCAATATTGTTTTGGTGATATAAATTAAGTTTAATCTCAATGTATAGTTTGCAACTAAGTAATTAAACTGAATTATTGTTTCCTTTGTGGTGTGTGTGGATGGATATATATATAGAGCTGGTACCAAGAGGTCTCCAAATTGAAGGCTAAATATGAATCCCTCCAAAGGACTCAAAGGTTATATCTTGCACCCTTTTCTCTTACATTCTTTTACATGTCCCAATTTGTATCTATCTGTATGGTTGCATTTGAATTGAAGGATATGACGGATAAAAATTTCGTCGAGAGATAGTTTAAAACGAAGGCTAAACAATATAGATCAGAAATCCGTAAGTTCAAGTCCGTCCAAACTAGAACTTAAAACATGCATATTTGCCGTGTTCTTGAAAGTTTCGGATCAAGCATTGCGGCATTAATATATATAGATAGATAGATAGAATTATGTTGTTATACGAACTTTTGAATATTTAAATTTATCCTTTTAATTCATTCTATCCCGTCAATAAAATTTGTTCATAATAGTAATTTCAAGGGTTTGATGAATTTACTAAAATAGGCCTCAGGCTCGCACAAATCAATTCTTTGACAAGTTTTGTATTTTGAAGTTACTATTCAATGATCGATAACCAACTCATGAATAAATAAATAAATTATTTATATTTTTATACAGACATCGAGTGTGGTGTGTACTGCTGGTATGTATATAATATTGAATAATGTTTGATGAATGAAGGCATTTGCTGGGAGAAGATCTTGGACCTCTGAGTGTGAAGGAGTTGCAGAATCTTGAAAAACAACTGGAAGGAGCTCTTGCTCAGGCCAGGCAAAGGAAGGTATTTTATTCATTTAATTAATTAATATCTTATATTTCAATTAAATTAATATATTAATTATACATTGGGATACTGTAACAACTATTGTATTTTTCTACACATGAATTATTATGAATTTTCACAAATATATATATATATATATATATATATCTATATTATATATATAAAAAAAAAGGTCTTTTTCATCTTATAAACGACTGTTATGACACCACAATATCAATTTTATTATTACACCAATAATACACCTTTGATTTTTTTTTTCTTTTTAGAAATATGATGTGTTCTTTTATATATAATTTTATTTATTCATAATATATTTTAAAATGTAAAAGATTATTCATTATATGTAAGCAAGGACATCGTATCACGACGGCTAGTTAATATAAAAAGAAAAGTCCCTTCATACTCATAAATGACAGTTAATGACGCAGCAGCACTAATTCTTACTGAAGTAAAAAATGCACTTCATAATAAAATAATTAATTTATTTATCATTTCAAAATTTACATTAATTAATAAATTATTATTATTATTTTTTATTAATGTAATGTACTGATTCATATATTTTATTTTTATTTATAATATATTTTAAAACATGAAAAATTATTCATTATATGCATATAAGAACGACGTAGTTCAACGACTAGTATATATATGTCATGATACATAAACAACAGTTCAAATCTTTTCTTTTAAATTAATTTTTTCCAATTTTATATTCCATTTTACATGTATACATTTCCAGTTTATTACAAATAAAGATTTCATGTGTTGCAGACACAGATTTTGATGGAACAAATGGAAGAGCTCCGCAGAAAGGTATATATATACGTCAACAGTATTAATTTGATGGAACTGATGATGGATGATGTGAAGTCCAGTAGAGTAGACAACAACTGATGTGACTGTCTTAAAACTCAAAGCTTCTAATTACAACTCCTCTGATTTAATTACATTAGTTAAAAATTAATGTATGAATGATTTGTTCAGTTCATATATGTCGATTTTTGTGAACATAATTTCGATTCAGTACACAAACTTGTCATCATTCTTGCAGGAGCGCGAACTTGGAGACATGAACAAGCAGCTCAAGATCAAGGTTTCCCTGGAAATGTCATCGGTAATCGTGTCGTAGAATATTTTTACGTTCGAATGTTTTTTTTTTTTTTGTTTTATGAAACCTGAAAGAATTGACAGTAACCTTCGGAATTTGTAGCTGGAGACAGAAGGAGAAGGGCTGCGAGCCATTCCATGCCCATGGAACCCTGGTTCCTCGTCTGGAACCAATAGCTTTCCGGTCCACGTACAACCTTCCAATCCAATGGAAATTGAACCGGAACCTGTGCTGCAAATAGGGTATTAATTTATAAATATTTATATATATACTACAAGATGGTTTGGGATAAATGCATTTTCGATTCTTGAATATAGCTATTAATGCAATTTTGGTTCTCAAATAATTTAGAATTGCAGTTTTGGTCCTCAACCTCTAACTTTTTTTTTACTCTTTTGGTTCTTTTGTTAGCTTTTTCGTTAAAATTAATGGAAATTTCAATTAATATAGAAAAAACTGCCGCTTTCCTCCCATTTTGTGGTGTTTTTTATTTTATAATACAATGCACTCATTTTTTCTATTTTTTTTTCAAATTTCAAATGAGAATAAATAAAAAATAAAAAATAAATAAATTTAAACAACAAATTTTCTAAAATTTATTGATAATTTAAACAACAAACGAATTGTTGCTTAATTTTTTATTTTTTTTTGGTTTATTCTCTTTTGATGTTTGAAGAAAAATAGATGCATTGGATTACAATTTTAAAAACACCACAAAATGAGAGAAAATAGCAATTTTTTCCACATTACATGAAATTTCCGTTATGTTTAATGGAAAAAAATTAACGGAAGGACTAAAAGTGCAAAAAAAGTTATTTGAAAATCAAAATTACGTTAATGACTATATTTGAGGATAAAATGACATTTCTCCCAAATTATTCTAAGTTAGAAAATGTAATGATTATATATATGGGTTACAGGTACCATCACTACAACCTTGGAGAAGGGACATCATCAGTTCCAAGAAGGATGGCTGTTGAGAGTAATATCTTCCAAGGGTGGACACTTTGATCTCATCTCATATTTCAATTTGAATCCTATCATCATTGTCATGTTTACATATATATATGTTTCCATCTTGAATGATTGAAAGGGCCTTTGTCTTTGTCTTTGTCTTTTGGGAATATTTCAAACACTATCTTTGGACCTTTTTAAATCATCAACCAATATGTAAAGCGCATCATAAATTTGACATAGTATTTTATTTGTGTTTTATTTCAATAGTGGTTTTATGATTTTTGTAACCATACATCTCTAGAGCTTAAGCTTTACCTAAATCAAGATTTTGATTTTTGTGCACTAGCTAGTGTATGAATTATAATCAATTTTTACTTTTTTTTTTGTGAATAATAAAAACATAGGAAAAATAACAAACAACTCCCTTGTGATATTACAAATGAATAAATTATCCCATTATGAAAAACTAAATAGTAAATTACCTCTCTGTATAAGGAGGTAAATTGTTTCATTTTTTAAAAAGTATAGGGGAATAAACTTGCTATATTTTTTTCATAGGGGGGTAATGTGCTTATTTCAATATCACAGGGGAATAAATTGCTATTCACCCTGAAAACATATTTAAAGTCATCAATATCCGCATGAAGGGTCTGATTTGACCTAGTATTTAGGGAGTGTTTGCAAAAATTTTTATTTTTACGGAAGTGATTTTTGTAACTAAAAAAAGTTGAAAGTTGTAATAGAATCAAAAGTGAGGAGTGTTTGTGAAAAAAGTGTAAAAGCAAATAAAAGTTAAATTGAATAGTGTTTGGGAACAAATTACACTTTTAAAATAAACTTAATTGATTAACTGTCGATTTGTCCCTATTTATTTAGAAGATATTATTGTTGTTTACAAAGCACTTGTTGATTGTCAACAATAATTATTTTCACAAAAAATAATAAATTTTACTTTGACTAGTATATTTTCATGTTTATTTTTTAAAAATATTAATAGAAAAAATGAATGCTTAATTTAATAATGCTCCCACTAAGTAAATATATATAATTTTTTATTCATAAACAAAAAAAAATATTTTTAATTAATCATAGAATTTAATTTATATTTTTTTAATAGTATAGGAATAATATAATTATATAATATAGCAAATAAAATATAAAAAAATATAAAATATTTAATATGTGAAAGTGTAAATTTGATTATGGTTAAATTATTTAAAAATTTTAATATCAACTTCAAATATGCAATTTTAAAAATAAAATACAAAAGATAAAGTTAAATTAATGAAGGTTATTATAATGATGGTTAAATAGTAAAAATAAAATGAGATTTATTTACAAAAAAATCAAAGCAACTAAAAATACGCACAAGATACTTCTAACTTTCGGCCTAAAAGCAATTTTTTTAGTAGTTTCAGAAGCAGATGCAGAAGCTTCCAACACCTTAAAAATATTTTTTTCAAGCCAAAAGTTGAATTTTTTTTTTTAAAAAGCTCCCGCAAACACTCCGTCAATAAATCTAGACGAATTTAATATACTCGTATAAATGAATATAGTACACTTATTATGTAATTAATATACAATTTAAAAAAAAAAAGTGATCGATCACACAAAATTATTTAATGGAATGTGTAATTTTATGGGGGGTTGATTTTGTAACTTTCTTGAAAATGAGTAGGTTTCTTGATGTCATGAATTGATTTAGGATTTTAGGGTTCATTTATTTGGAATAAGCGTTTGGTAATTTTTTATCATCTTCCAGCTAATTAACTTTGAGGCCTAAGTGTCAGGAAAGCATAGGCCCAAAATTGAAGATCTAAGGAGACTGCGGATGATTATGGGCTATTGGGCTTCACCAAATCATAACCTCATTGTTTTACAATTTTTATTTGTAATTATACTTAGAATCTTGACATATCAAAGAAGAAATGACCTTTTAGAAAATAATATGGCAAATTATATGTACATCAACATCATCTATACAAACTATTCGTGTTTTTTGAATAATTATATATTACACACCACAGAATAGTTAAAATCATTATACAAATTACCGTTGTTTTTTGGCTACTAGGAGTAATTTTTGTAATTATACAAAAAGTAGAGTGATTAATATAATAAACTATAAATAAAGAAGTGTAGATGTAATTATTCTTTAGGGTTCGTTTGGTTTAAGTAAGAGAAAAATGAAAGTGGAAGGGGGAGGGGAAGTGGAAGGACAGGGGAGGGAAAGAATGATAGTTTTCCCTTAAATTGTTCGTTATGATTGGAAAGAGAGTAAATTTCAAATATTTTCCCTTATTGGTACGAGGAAAACAAATCGAGAAGAAATGACTAACTCTTATAATTTTACTGAATTACCCTTCTCTTCACTTTGTATCAGAAAATAAATGAATTAATATTATACTAATATAATTTTAGTATATAAAAAATTTAAAAATTTTATTAATAAAAATATTATCAAATGAGAATAAAAATATTTTTTATTAATAAAAATATTTATAAATGAGTATTGTTCGTTTATTCTAAACTATTTAGTTTAAATAAACAAAAATTAAGATTGTTGACTTCGATGCACTAGTTTTTCAGTGATTTCGTTATTATTATTGTTTTTTTTTGGAAATTATGTAAAGTATTATCAACAAGAAGGAGAAAAGAATTGGAGAGAAATTATACATATATAGATATATATATGTAATAGACTAAAGAAAAGTAAACCTATACCTTTTTTACTTTTTGGCCTTATATTTCCACTTTTCCGCCCAATAAAATTGGACTCTAGAAGAGTTTCATATACATTGAGTTTTACTTCACTTCCATTTCTTCCTCCTAACCAAACACACGATTATCTCTTATACATCTATTTTTACTTCCACCTCTTATTCCTCCATCTCTTACCCCAACCAAACACACTCTTAGTATCTATTTACATGTCCCACTACATGAGGGAATGAATTTTAAAAGTTGTCATTGACAAGATTGTTGTTACTTAAAAGATAATGCAACCTATTAAACAAGATTTGAGTTTTCATTTTCAGGTATTTTCATCAATTATTTACCAGAAGTCTAAGTCCTATTGTTTTAGATTAATTGCAAATTGGTGAAAGTGGACTTACTTTCCACAAACCAAACAGAGATTATCTTAACAATTCACTTTCAGAAACTTTAAGCTAGCTTTTGGTTTGTAGCTTTGCTATCAATGAAATCAAAGGGTCCAAGACTTGCATTCAAATCCAAGCAAGTCGTTTTGGATAGAATGGATATTTGTGTATCCGATATTATCTTCGATACACAAAAAATTTACACAACTAAGTATATCCGACTGCTAATGGAACAAGGGCTACCAGATATGTATATTCCTCGTTGCCATATTACTTGACAATTCTGATTGAAAAAAGGAATGACAGATTCGATTAAATCCATTACGAATACACCTATTAAGGGAAAAGACTGAAGTCAATCCACTAGTCTATAATACATCCACATGTAGTAACTACCTTTACGTTATCACTAAAAAAGCTTCAGACTCGTGATATTCATGTAAAAAATCTACAGATTTAACCACGATACCGTATGTGGGTGCAAGGTATTGGGTTTCATGAAGGCTTAGTAGGCAATCCTAAGTTCTGGAAACACAGTAGAGTAAAATGAAATGATCATCCAGAAATAGAAGTTGAAAGCTATATAAAGTTTGCTTTAAAGTCTTCAACAAAATAAAAACTTTGCCCTATAATTCTTTGTCAACATCAACATCCCATGATAATCAAACTTTTGTCCATCTATCTTCTAAGATTTCCTAACCCAAACCTTCAGACAGATGACTAAGGAGTTAAGCTAAAGTCTCTGACTATTACCTTACTACCACTCATGGAAAGCCTTATTTCTTCTTCTCTAACCCTCTTTTATTGCATCCTATTTATACAATAATAGTCCTAGTCATGAACATATATGTCTCTTAATGGTATCTGAAATCAAGCAATAATGTCGAGGAAGATTTGCAACGATAGGCTTCCGTTGCCTTATCTTTTACTTTACCTTGTCTTTGCAAGTGTTTCAGCAGCAAATGTAAGGAAGTCAAACATAATTTTCTCACTTTTTACATATATATGTACACGTATCTTTTTGTTTGTGTTGGTTCTCGATGATTTGAGGTAATCACTTGCAGGACTTTTACATTGTTTTTCTGAGAGATGATGTGGTGAGTGGGAGGTCAACTCTTCAGACGCATCTTAATGTCCTTGCATCTTTGAAGGGAAGGTTAGTTAGTAAATCATCTTATCCTCTATATTCATACGGAAGCTGATATGAGCTAGCGCTTATTAGTAAGCCAAAAGCTATAATGAGGAACTGTAATATAAATAAGTTCTTTTCTGGGCATAAGTTAAAGTTCATTTTTATAAAATCGACTGGATTAAGACATGTCGTTTTTGCTATAGTGAATATGATGCTTCAGAGTCCCTTGTCTATAGCTACACGAAAAATTTCAATGCATTTGCGGCAAAGTTGTCTGAAGCTGAAGCCAGAAAGTTATCCGGTACTATATCTTGATTACTTTGAATGCATGTGTAGTGAGTTAGTTTCCTTCATCCTTAGGATCTTACTACAGAAAATTTACAGATATGGATGAAGTACTTTCAGCTTTCCCAAACCGATACCACAAACCCCACACAACGAAATCATGGGAGTTTATTGGCCTAACACCAAATGCAAAAAGGAACTTGAAAGTTGAGAGCAACATCATAGTTGGTTTACTAGACACAGGTAAAAATGCAATCGAACAGAATTTTTGTACTTACAGTTTATAGTATTGCTCAACTGTCAATAGTTAATATTGCCATGATAAGTACTGTAGGCTGTCTTTGGTTGTACTTCTAGCAATCCTTATAGTTACCATGTACCAGGAATCACCCCACAATCTGAGAGCTTTAAGGATGATGGTCTTGGTCCTCCACCGGCTAAATGGAAAGGAAGTTGTGGCCCCTTCGCCAATTTTTCAGGCTGCAACAAGTAAATTCTTGTCGTATCTCAGTCTGACGGCATAGTAGTGAACAAACCTTAGATCTTTAATAACAGAATGTCGAAATTAGGTAGTCATATATTACCTTTAAGGTTTACATAGTATGAGCATTAATCATTTGTTGTTCCTGTCTTGTTATGACCTGAAGCAAGCTTATAGGAGCAAAGTACTTCAAGCTTGATGGAAATCCTGACCCTGCAGACATCTTATCGCCTGTCGATGTGGATGGCCATGGAACTCACACATCTTCGACTCTAGCGGGAAGTCTAGTGCCAAATGCAAACCTTTATGGGCTCGCAAAAGGAACTGCAAGAGGAGCAGTGCCTTCTGCTCGGGTAGCCATGTACAAGGTCTGTTGGGCCAGCAGCGGCTGCGCAGATATGGACATCCTTGCTGCATTTGATGCTGCAATAAGTGATGGAGTCGACGTTATATCCATCTCCATCGGTGGCCTAACAGGAAGTTATACATCAGACTCTATAGCCGTTGGCTCATTTCATGCTATGAGGAAAGGGATCCTTACAGTTGCTTCAGCTGGGAACGATGGGCCTGGCCATGGTAGTGTTTCGAACCACGCACCATGGTTGCTCACTGTTGCAGCTAGTGGGACAGATCGTCAGCTGAGGAGCAAAGTGGAGTTGGGCAATGGAGCGACTGTATCAGTAAGTCGTTCAACTTTAACCGTTTCATTGACAAATGAAAGAAGAGCCATGATTACCTGAGTAATGTCTGTATGAATCAGGGAATTGGAGTGAGCATGTTTGAGCCAAAAGAAAAGATGTATCCTCTTGCAAGTGGTGTTGATGTGGCCAAGAATTCTGATACAAAGGAGGAATCGAGGTACTAATATCAACATTATCACCACTTAACATTACGTTACACTTAACATTAAACAACGTAACATGTACAGCACATTCAGGAAACTGTACTATCTCAGCCAACTTTTTGCCTGTCAATAGGTACTGTCTTGAAAACTCGATGGATCCCGGAAAGGTTAAAGGGAAGCTTATATACTGCAAACTAGGTTCTTGGGGTGCTGATTCTGTCGTAAAAGGCCTTGGAGGCATCGGCATATTCATTGAGAGTGAGGTGTTTCTTGATGCAGCTCAACTCTACATGGCTCCAGCAACTATGGTCAATGCTAGCACGGGCAAGAAAATCAATGACTACATGCATTCAACAAAGTAGATGTTTTGTTTCTGTTCCATCACATGTAAGATTGGTTATTTCATAATCATCAAACATTTGATAATACTTCGGATATTGGCAGATCGCCCTCTGCAGCCATACACAAGTCAGAGGAAATCAAAGTCCCTGCTCCATTTGTTGCTTCATTTTCCTCCAGAGGTCCAAATTCTGGATCAAAAAACCTGCTCAAGGTACAAAATTAGAACAAAAGATGGTAGCTATTATGTTCATTTTCTATCCTTAAAAGCCGTATTTTCTAATAGTATCTGATAAAAACCACGAACAGCCTGATATTACAGCACCCGGAATTAACATCCTAGCATCATATACTCCGTTGAAATCACTAACTGGGCTGAAAGGCGACAAGCAATATTCAAAGTTCACATTCATGTCAGGCACATCGATGGCGTGCCCACACGTTGGTGGGGCTGCGGCCTATGTGAAATCATTCCGCCCCAATTGGTCTCCAGCAGCAATAAAATCAGCCCTCATGACTACAGGTAAATAAAACATCGACTCTTAGAAAAATTAGTATAATTACACTGGCAAATCATTAAGTTAAAAACATATCACAAGAAAACCCCTCAGTTTTAGAAAATCACTCCACACCTCTTGCAGTTATATTTTACAGAACAAATTCTCTTCATAGACAGGATATTTGAAGGAGAATCTTGTAATGTAAAAACATGAACGAGGATTGAAAACAACTATTTACAATTGAAGGGTCTCGAAATGTTTATGTAATTATACGTAAAGGAACTTACTGTCACGCTCTAGTTCATATATTAAGTGAAAAATTGTTGAATAGCAAAACAAATGAGCTCCAAGGTGGACAAGGATGCTGAGTTTGCATACGGGTCGGGCCAACTCAACCCGACTAGAGCAGTAAACCCTGGTCTAGTCTACGACATGGATGATATATCATACATCCAGTTCCTCTGCCATGAAGGCTACGATGGGGCCTCCATCGGTAGTTTAATAGGCCAGGGGACCGTGAACTGCTCCAAATTACTCCCATCAAACGGCGTAGATGCAATCAACTACCCGACGATGCAACTGGCGCTGAAGAGCAATAAGGAGCCGACGGCGGGCGTTTTCCGGCGGCGTGTAACGAATGTGGGCCCCGATGAGTCAGTGTACAACGCGACGATCAAAGCGCCGGCAGGGGTGGAGATAGCGGTGAAACCGGCGACTCTGTCCTTCTCCAAGGCGGCGCGGAGACGGAGCTTCAAGGTTGTGGTGAAGGCGAAGCCGATGAACAATGTGCTTATTCTCTCAGGCTCCATCACGTGGAAAAGCACACGTTATGGTGTGAGGAGTCCTATTGTAATTTACAACCCTTGGGCTAATTAGGGGTGTTGAAATTTATGAACAGAGATTTATTGGGTTGTTTGTGAATGGTATAAGAAGGGGCTTGGAGATGCCGTCCATGGTCGTTTCCACACATGATATCATCATCGTGTGTGAATCTGATAATTTATAGTTGATGTGGGACGACACCAAATTTCCCCTATGTTAAGATTTGAGTGTTGGAAAATGATCATTAATTTTAAAGGATTAAAGTCAAGAAAAGTCCCCTAACTTGGGTCATTTTCCATTTCAGTCCTTTAACTTTTTGTAATCCCATTTTAGTTCCGTAACTTTTCAAAATCGCTCAATTTTGGTCTTCCGACAGGATCAGACAGAATCTGAAAGGAATCTGCGCGGAGCTGGGCTAAATTCTGGACCATTTTACCCCTAAACTACTTTCAAGCACGAATTTTAGTCAATTTTTCACTATTCTTGCAAATTTATGCATATTTTCACCCATGCTCGCCAAGAATGGTATCAGAGCCTAGGTTTATTGAAGAAATATATGATTATTTATCCACTAATGGAGGAGACTCTTTGAGAGAAAATGGAACCGAACGAAAGTTCGAGTTAATCTGAAAAGAGGGAATATTTCCAGATTCTGAAAATATAGAGAAGAGAATTTCTTATGGAAATTCTTGACAAATGTTACAATGGTCCCAAGAGGACTGATCCAAGATTTCTCACGCCGGAAGAAGAAAAAGAATGGTTGAGAAATTTCGAAGCTCGACAAGTGCTACCAGGGAATGCAGTGAGGCGTCTACACTCCACTTAAGTCCATAGTAGAATCCCAACCAGGAGAAGCGGAATGGGTAAATTCCTACATAATTTCAATTCTAAAAATTATGACTGACTGGAAGGAACTCGAGCCGGATACATCAAAGATCTCTTAAGATCTGAGGAAAATCTAAAAGACGGTTCAAGACTATGGACATAGGTTAATCCATATACCTATGAAAATAGAATCTTTGAGCCAAAAAGTGGACGAGGTCCTTAAGATTCTTCCCGATCTACACAAGATCCTTACAGATCTGAAGACAGAAATTACAGACCTAAAGAGAAATCAACGAGAGAGCCCTGAGACATCTAGATCCAAACAGGAGCGAATCAGGTACGCCCTTGGAATAGTACCTCTTCTACACCAGAAGGGGAAAGCCACAGGGATTCCAAAGTCGAAGTCAAGAGAAGATCTGATTATTGCTTCTATTAGATCTATAAAATAATGGAAGTAACAAGAGCGGATCTATCAGATCAACAAGAATTGGCGGAGTCCTTTTCCCAACTCGGGATCGTGGATCTAGTCAATATCCAGACAAATGAGATCACTCCAGCACTACCACCGCCGGAGGGAAGTAAATGTTCTAATGATCCTCCACAGGATCAATCGATGAGACAAAATACTGATTTCCACACTAATGCCACTCCAACATTTGTGGGAACCAGGCTAAAGGAAAATCCAGGAAGAAATCCAAAAAAAGTGCCGGAGAATACACCTTAGGCAAGGACCATGCTCCAACCCTTACATCCATATGGCGTTGTACTAAACCTGGATATTATCGATTTTCGAAATACTGAGAAATTGATAGACGAATGGGTTGCAGCAATCAAGATAGCAACAACTACCCTAAAGCTAGACAAAGAAAACTTCATAAAACTTGTGGAGTTGAGCTTAGAGGGATCGGTAAAGATCGGATAGGATAATACCCTAGAAGATACCAAAGCCAACATCCTTGCCGGAGATTCAAAAGGTGCGATAGCAGACCGGCTAGAAAGACTTATCAAGATACACTTCTTTGGAGATGGATACTTCGAAGGAAGTAGAGCATAAACGGCTAGAGAATATGCACAGACTCTCTTCAGCCTTGAACTTAGAAGTATTTGCGCAGTAGATGAATACATCTATTGGTTTCGCAAGTATTTTTTCCAGAGTGGAGTAGCAACGGAAGTAGCAGCTCCAATGTTCTTCGCAAAGATATGCAGTCCATGGAGAAAAATCTTGATCCAATCATACAAAGTACCTGAAGGACAGCTAGATTCAGTGGTGCGAAGAATGTCTTTCCCTAAAGACAAACCAAATGATTGGCGTTATCAAGCATCCATCCAGAAGAATATAAAAAAAACTGAGAGGTAAAATCAAACGAACCCCTCTCTGTTGTGATAACAATGATTTTCCAACTATTATAGGAGAATCAAGTGAGCCAAGGAAAAGGAGGAAGCAGAATAGTGACTCTTACCCTAGGAGTTCCAGAAGAACCTTTTCCCGGAGGAGATCATGGTGGTCCAAGTCCAAAACCAGAATATACAAATCTGGACAGAGAACAGGACCAACAAGGGTTTCATCCCAAGGATCTAGACGAACAGATGCAAGATCCATTGGAAGAACCCCTACAAGAAGAACTTTCAGACGGGCCCATACCCGAGCCATTGAAAGTTTCAAAAACTGCAATTGCTGGACTTGCGGAGCAAAAGGACATATATCTCCCGACTGCCCGCAGAAACGTGGTGAATTGAGAAAATTTGAAGCCACGGATGATATCCTAAATGCAGTATACTATGGCGATTTGGTACCTATCTACTAATTCAAAGATCTTCCTTCAGACGAAAGCGTCTATGAAGAGGAAATAGAAACTGATTCGGATGGATCTTCAACTGAGTCAGAATAATTACAACGAGGGAGATAGGCTTCAAACTTCTGAAAGCCTATCAGGATTCTTTTCCAGAATGACGGTGCTAAACAAAACCATGGAAATAATAATGCGGCAAGATTCCAACCTCAGCCCATACGATGGATTTAGGATTGGAGGAATTGAAAAAGTCCTGAACCAGATAGGACTGAACTAAAAGAAGCATCACATAATCTACAAAGTAAGTTCAGGTGAGTTTGCTCTACCTATGAAACTTACTGGTAATGTGATGGAGATGCAGTTAATTCCTAAAGAAGAAATTCTTGAAGAATTGAGTAAGCTTAGAGAAGAAGTAGCTACTACTATGAAATGGATCCACATAGGGACTATTGAAGTAGTAATAAAAGCAACTTTTAAGGAAGGAATTGATTCAGAAATACATTTATCGATAATGGATAGAAGAATCAATAACTTAAGAGATGGTTGTCTTGGAACAATGATAGGAAATTTGTATGCAGGAAAACTGATGTTTGACATTCATCCTAGGATTGCATACTACCTAGCAGACCATGATTTCAGTAGAGTCTTAACCCTTCATCAAGACTTTAAAATAAAAGATATAATGAAAGAAGGAAATAGACCGTATTCTATAATCTATAGAATTGCATATGCCCTTTCCAATACCCATCATTCAGATTTATTTCTTAGGAAAGAGCATATTGAGATTCCTAGAATATTCAAGGAGTTCGCCAAGGTAATGACACCAGATCCTATTAGGATACCTAGAATAGGTGGTGTTGATATTATTATAAAAGATCACCCAGTCTTAGATAGGACACTTAGCTTTAGGATTGAGTTTAGTAGTCGGATGTCCTTTTCAGAAGATAGGATTATAGGTTACAAAGGAAAGGAGAAAGAGTTATTAAAAGTTTTAACTCCTCAAGAGATTAGGGTGGATAACGTAAAACTTAGATGCCCTGAAGGATGGAAAGAAATACAAGTTATATTCGACATCACTAAAAAAGAGAATTATTTCCCTTGTGATGACTTATATCATTTACAGCAACCTATTGTTGGAAAATATGAGGGCATGTTAGAAATAGCAGGCCATAAAATTTTAGTTGCAGGTGTTGCAGGACGAGAAAATGGGAGTATGACTTTAGGGTTAAGTTTCCTCGAAGATCATAAACCATGGGGAAGAAAAGGTAATGGAATGGAATTCAGTCTTGAGGGTGTTACCATAAGGATTGAATGACGAGTCCCTTTTCGATATACATATATGTTGGTATATTGTATGATCAGTATAAGACAGAATATTTTGCAGCTTATATTAATTCAGGTTCAGGAATTTGCACGGCAAAACCTGAAGTTTTCCCTAAGGAAGCAAGGATAACCTTACCCGTTATTGCAGGAAGGGATTTTTCGCAAAAAATCCTGATACTCAATAAGGGAATACAAGAGACCAAAATCGCTAGAAGCACTATTGGAAATAAAATCGCTAGACAACAGCGAAGAGAGCAGGCTTTCTCTTGAGAATGTCAAGAGGCTTATCTAGAGGAACTTCAGTGAAAATCCTCTGGCGTGGTGGGATAGGAACAAGATCGAAGCTACTCTGAAGATCAAAGATGAATGCAGATACGAGTATGTTCGATACAAACCCATCCAGATGAACATTGAGGATAAGAAGAATATGCAGATGATAATCAAAGAGCATATCAGTCTTGGACTCATTGAACCCGGAGTCTCTACCTATAGTAGCCCTAGATTTCTGGTAAGAAACCATGGTGAAATTAAGAGAGGTAAACCCAGGTTGGTTATTAACTATCAAGGTATTAATAAGATATTAGAATTTGATGGTTATTACATTCCTAGTAGAGAACACTTAATTGATTGCATTAAAGGAGCAAAAGTGTTTTCTAAATTCGATTGCAAATCTGGTTTTTATCAGATTAAGATGAAGAATAAATCAAAGAAATTTACTGCATTCTCCACACCACAGGGACAGTATATATGGAATGTGCTTCCAATGGGTTTAGCTAATGCACCCCAGATATTTCAAAGAAAAATGGATAATCTTTTCAAAGATTATTTTGAGTTCATGTTTGTCTATATTGACGACACACTAATTGCATCCAAAAATATGAAGGAACATATTAAAAATCTTGAAATATTTTCCAATGCATGCTATAAAGAAGGTTTAGTACTTTCTGAAAAGAAAGCTACTATTGCAGTCAATAAGATTGAAATTTTAGGAATCCTTATTGACGAAACAGGAATTGAGTTGCAGGACCATATTGTGGAGAAAATCCGCAATTTTCCTGATGTACTCAAAGACAAGAAGCAATTGCAAAGCTTCTTGGGAGTTGTTAATTTTGTAGGAATCTTCATTAAGGATCTTGCAATATACAGAAAGGATTTCCGACCACTTCTAAAAGAAACGGAGAGTTCAAAGTGGAAATGGTAAGAAATCCACACCAAAAGGGTTCGTGAGCTGAAACAAGTTTGCAGTAACCTTCCAAAGTTTGCTATACCGCAAGACGGGGATGAATTGGTAGTCTATACAGACGCCAATGATTACAGATGGGCGGCAGTGCTCATGAAGAAGACAACGACAGGGGAAGAACCCTGTAGATATACCGGAGGGTTGTTCTCAGAACAACAAGCCAAAGTTTGACACATAAGCGAGAAAGAATTCTTTGCGGTTTGGAAGGCTTTCAAGAAATGACCTTTATTTTTACTTACTAAAGAATTCACTTTAAAAGTTGATAATACTAATGTCAAAGCTTTCTTAAAAAATAAATTAGAATCAAAAATAGAGAAAGCTCGTATTATCAGGTGGCAAGCTGAATGCCAATATTATTGTTATAATATTGTCGTTATAAAATCTCATGAAAACGTTCTTGTAGATTTTCTGACGAGAGATGGAGGCATCTGAAGCAAACTCCATCATGTTGAGACTCAAGTACCTTCGGGAAAACCTCGAGGAGCTTGACAGAAAGTTCGGACAGCTAGCGGTGAACGCCCAAGTTGCCGGACAAATTCAAAGAGCCGATCTAAACATTGTCCAGGTCACAATAAGGAGTTCCTTATTAGCATCCACCTCGCTATGGAACGACTTAAGAGAACCAATTCGAAAGGTTCACCTTCGGGGATAACTCACGAGTTAAGGGAGCATTACCCAAAACATGCCTTTAGAGTACAGGGCTCTACACCTGTAGCATCGGATTCAAGTACCGATTGCACAAGGCCATCACCAGACTCTGGTGAAACGGCAACAATTGAATCACAGGAAGTGCAGACTTTTGTAGGTCAAGTCAACCCAGCACCTCTGAGGTTAAAGAGGGAGAGATTAGTCTTAGGTCAATGACAGGCACCTCTAATACTTACGAATTAATATCTTCTTCTACTTGGCAGGATTATCAGCATATGTGGAAAAAATTAATTTCCCACAAAGGAGTCAACCCGGGCAAGACTATTATCGAAACGTTCGGAAAATATAACAGAGTCTGGATGTTAGAAGGGTCTAAACCAGAAGATGTCAGAGAATGGTATGATTTTGGAGCTCTTGCTTCAGTTCATACTATGTCACCAAGTTTTTCGAAAATCTCAAAACATTCGAAGTGGATTAGTGGGCTGGTCTTTGATTCATGGCAAAACAACCCCACTTGAAGAGAGACGATGTTCTGGAGATAAAATTTATTTCAGTAGCTCCAGAAGCTGCAGAAAAGGGGTCTCATCCAACATTTCATTTTATGAAGCTGTAAAGACCAGATATGGTAGCTTTCAACAAAATTAAAGCTGCATCAGGAGAAGCTCTCTTGCGGATTATGGGTCTGTCTCACAGAGATGGACAAAGTTAAGTATCCATTCAAGATTTTCTCAAACAAAGTGAATGGATCATTCCTGTTAAATTCCATGATAGGAAAAAGCATGGAGTTTGTTGAAAGCTTATTCGAAAAAAAGAGGATGTTAATATGAAAAAATAAGCTGCCGGCAACCGAAGCCACAAGGATGAAGACGTGCAATATGTTGCATGTTGGGCAATGGCATAACCATTTGTGCCCTTGCTGCGAGAAACAAGAAAAGCCCCTGTTCGGGACAAAGATTCAGGTCACGAAAAATAAACTCAAACCGGACCAAGATAAGGGAAAGAGAAAAAATTTTACCAAGAGAAGTAAAAGTTAAACAATGTAAAAAATCGAGAGGATAAGACTGTCTGTAGAAAACAACAAAAGCCAACAGTCAGCAGAGCATCCAGCTGGAAATCATGTGACCGACAAACCATTATGACAGACAGCTGGAAATCACAAGGCAATGAGGAACGCAATGACGTAATCACAAAACAAGTTTGGAGTCCAAATTTCAAGTCCGCGGACGCCTATAAATAAAGAGGCAATGAAGCAGAAGGGGATTATCATAAAAACTTCTCCTACTCTTCAAAGTATTATTTAAGTATTTTCAATCTTTCTAGTATTTTAATCTTTCGGTTTATGGGGGTTTCTCCAACGACTCTTGATGAGTGTCGAGATCACCAAAAATAATTCCTACTACACTTGTGAAAGTGGGAGTTGGGTCGATCCACAGGGATTGGTTTTAAGTTAATTTCTTTTAGAGAAATAGAAAATAATGGGGGAAGGTTGTTGATAAAAAGAAGTGATGGAAAACTAAATAAATAATTAAAAATACCTGATGACGATATGGAAGGGAGATTTTTTCGGTTAAGGCTAGGATTATGCTTGATTCTTGTGAGTTGATCATTGATGCAAAAATAACACGTGTATAGACAAATAAACTAGTTATGGTTGTTGATACGACCTAACAACCTCACCTTTCCTTACCTTTTCGTTAGCCAAGGTACGACCGTTGGCTAGATCCCTAATTAACAGACAACCCTAGGAACGTCCACAAGATTTAATCTATTAACAGCATTAAGAATTAGAAAGGCCTGATTCTAATCAACAAACTCCTACGAGGATAATTCGTTTAAACTAGATCATGCATTCCCCATAACATAACTAATTATTGTGACACAATTAATCATGCTACGTTGCTACTAAGCATTGAACTAAATAAATAATTACACGGATTTATAAAGTCAAATTAGCTAAGCAAACCTTCTTGATAATGAACAACCGGCCGAATCATTCATAAATCAGATGTTAGTAATTAAAGTACAGAGAATAGCATGAATATTTGTTTCACAAGTGTAGAACGCAGATTAGATCTCAGAACATAATGGGAATCAAGCAATCACCATACCTTAACCAGAAAATAAGGAATTTAGCCGGACATGTTAATGGAAGAACACACTAGAAAGTGGAATTCCATTAATTCCGGTAGTAAAATAAAATAAAAGAGAAAGGATGAACAGAGAATTCTATAGAGTTCTAAAATAATAAATCGAGTGTCTTCTAATGAAGAGACCCCCCCTATTTATAATAAAAGTCTCCTAGGAATCTAGACGTAGTGGGGGGATAGATACGTGATAAACTCTAAAAAGGTAAATAAATTACAAGAGATAAGTTTTAAAGAATCCTTTCTAAATCTAAACACTTGATTCCTTTATCTCTTGCGGAAATTGCTCGTGCTTATCCTTATCCCGAGTTGACTACTCCACTAAATGTGGGCATGCTTTGTCAATTCTGCAGAAATTTTCTTGTAATCTTCCTTTTTTGCTGAATATGCAATAAAATCACATAATTAGGAATATTTTGGCTTAAAAAGAAAGATTAAATCGCTATAAAATCATTATAATTGCAGAGTTATCAAATACCCCCACACTTAGCCATTTGCTTGTCCTCAAGCAAAATCAAGATGCATTCAAAAATTCCCTCCAAATCTTGAACTACTCAAGGAAATTTGTAATCATGTGCAAAGTAAATGACATACTTTACGAAAAAGATAATTCAACACGTATCAAACAAGTTTTCATGTGATGACCATTATCAAAATCAATCGGATAAAAACTAGTGGACTATTTTCTCTCCGCTTTCCATTCTCTCAAGTGTACATATGGCTCAAGTGTATCTCTCGACATTTACTACGACAATGCTTCACCATAGGCTTGCCTATACATCACATCTCCACCACTTTTGAAATATGCACATATATGGATCAAAAGGTCTTTAATTTTGGTTGTAATGGGGCTTTGGTTTGGGGTAGGGTAAAAGGATAATGAGGTTAAATTCCAAGAAACTAATTAGAGTACCAAAAAATTTGAGTGAACAATAATTCGAAGCTCTCAAAGTTTACTCATCTCCCTTCAAGATCTTTCGACAATTCCTTGAACTATGCCTTTCTTATTCCTTTTGGAGAGTTCATACATTTTTTTTTCTCTTCTTTTTTTTTTGTTTTTTGTTTTTTGTTTTTTTTTTGTTTTTGTTTTTTTTTTCTTTTTTCTCTTTTTTTTTTCTTTTTCTTTTTCTCCTCTCCAATTTTTGTGATAGGCATAGACCAAGAAAATTGATGTCGATTCCCACAAAGTGAAGAAGAACATAATTTTGGAACCCCCACACTCATTTTGAGGTACATCTGTAAATCACAAAGGTTTTGAAAATCTCCCTTTTTGAGAACTTGTTCTTTTGAACATAAACCCATTTCCCTTGATGCTCTAATAGTTCTTAGAGGGATCAAAATCAATGTTTTAAACAAACGACGGGATAGGTTCGTATATGACGGGTTATTCAACAAAATAGGTCGAAAGGCTCAAAGGAGTTCTCTAAAGTTAAAATGTGTTGGGTGGTTAAAGAAGGCCGAAAGTGATTTCTAATTCCTTTATCATATCCAAATAAATGCACATTTTTGTGGCCTCGATGTGGTTCAAGGCAAGTTCTAGGAAGACAAAGCCATAGAAGTGTTATTCTCTCAAGAAAGAATGAATTTTTTTTTTTTATGGACATATTAAGCTCAAGATCTCACAAGGTGTGTTTTAGTCCACTAATCCTACATCAGAAGATTTTAACTCAAGTCATTTTGGTAAAACAAGCTTTCAACTAGTGAATTATCCTCAAACATAAAACATGCATTGGTTTCACACATAACATCATCAAGCTAAGATTAGTCCAAAATTGAAAGGGTTTTATCATGCCAAAATTTTTCAAAATCAAGCAAAAAAAATTTCCATAAGGCTAAGAAATTTCCACAAGACTCAATCTTCAAAAGTTTTGGTCAAGCTAATTTTATCAAAAGTCAAGAAAATCAAGGACAAAAATATCTTTTCAAGCTGTTTCAACAATCAACAAGGGCAACAACCATTTTCAAACACGCAACCAACAACACCCAATTCAAGAAGCATGCTCAATAATAATACCCCAACACTTAAAATCCACATTGCCCTCAATGTGGACTATGACAGGCATTTCAAGGAAAAATTAAAAGGAGAGAGTTTAAGGAAGCGTCCCTGAGTGCAAGTCGCGAAAAGGTCATGGTGTGGGTGGTTGCCTTGGTGTCAGCCCGAATTGTTCAAATTTCCGGTGAGCGACGACGGCAAACGACAGCGGGGAGCTTTTCCGATGAGATGGCTTTGTTGACAGGGATGAAGAGTTCTTGGCGGATTTGAAGTTGCTGTGGATGAGCTGAGAAAGATAAAAAAGAAAATATCGGTCAAAGATTTTGAAGTGTGATGGAAAGATTTGACTGATTTCCTTATTTCTTTTGATTTTTCAAATTTTTGATTTTTTTTAAAATAAAAATAAATAAATAAAATGAAAGGAAAGGATAGAGATGTCATTGGTTGCCTCCCATGCAGCGCTTTTCTTTAACGTCTTTGGCTAGACGGAGAGAAGTTCGTTTAGATGAGCGCGGGATCCACAAGTTGAATTTTCTCAATTGTTGGTGTTTGAAAGTCCTCGTAGAAAGGCTTGAGCCGATGTTCATTCACCTTGAATACCTTTTGAGTTGTGGGACTCTTGATTTCGACTGCACCATGGGGAAAACATTAGTAACAATAAAAGGTCCAATCCAACGAGAACTCAACTTACACGGGAATAATTTGAGCTTAGAATGAAAGAGGAGAACTTTTTGCCCGACAACGAACTCTTTCCGAGTTATGGTGCGATCATGGAATGCTTTTGTCTTTTCCTTGTAGATTTTTGAATTTTCATAAGCATCATTCCGTAACTCTTCGAACTCTTATATTTGCAACTTCCTTTGCCCTCCCGCTTCATCCATTGACGAGTTGAATTGCTTGATCGCCCAATATGCCCTATGCTCAAGTTCGACAGGGAGGTGACAAGATTTACCATAAACCAAACGATATGGGGACATACCTATAGGTGTTTTGTATGCTGTACGATAAACCCAAAGTGCGTCATCCAAGCGGGTACTCCAATCTTTTCGGTTAGGATTCACCATTTTCTTAAGTATGGACTTAATCTCTCGATTAGAAACCTCTGCTTGGCCATTCGTTTGGGGGTGGTAGGCGGTCGAGATTCGATGCGTGATGTTGTATTTCTTGAATAATGCCTCGATCACCTTGTTGCAAAAATATGTCCCTCGGTCGCTTATAATTGCTCTTGGCATACCAAACTTAGAGAAAATGTCAGCTTTGACAAATTCCACAACAGTTTTAGCATCATCGGCACGAGTGGCCTTTGCCTTTAGCCATTTAGACACATAATCTACTCCTAAAATGATGCAAGTTTTGCCAAAAGAAGATGGAAAGGGGCCCATGAAGTCGATTCCCCACACATCAAAAATACTTCACACACAAGTATTGGGGAAAGGGGCATTTGATTACGATGGCCAAGATTCCCTACTTTTTGGCAATTTTCACAAGATTTACAAAATAGATATGCATCTTTAAACATATTTGGCCAAAACAAACCGCATTCTAACACTTTTCGTGTTGTTCTTTTTGGTCCAAAGTGACCCCCACATGCATATGAATGACAAAACTCAAGAATAGAGGGGATTTCAGTTTCAGGAACGCACCTTCGAATGATTTGATCTGAACAAAATTTCCATAAGTAAGGTTCATCCCACACATAGTGTTTGGCATCACTTTTGATCTTATCTTTTCTTGCTTTAGTTAAATCTCGTGGTAGAACACCAATGACTAAGAAATTAACTATATCAGCGTACCATGGGGTGACTCCTTGAATGGCGTGAAGATGTTCGTCTGGGAACTCGTCATTTAGAGGTGGTGGGTTTTTGTCGGTTACTAATTGAGATGGTCAGCTATGAGGTTCTCCGCCCCTTTCTTGTCCTTGATCGTTAGATTAAATTCTTGCAGCAGCAGTATCCATCTTATCAATCGTGGTTTTGCCTCTTTCTTTGATAACAGGTATCTCAATGCTGCATGATCAGAATACACAACAACTTTAGTTCCAAGTAAATAATGGCGAAATTTTTCTAAAGCAAAAACAATAGCCAAAAGTTCTTTTTCCGTTGTTCTATAATTGCTTTGAGCGCTGTCCAACATACGTGATGCATAGTATATCACGTGGGGATCTTTTCCAATCTTTTGGCCTAGGACAGCCCCGATGGCGTGATTACTAGCATCACACATTATCTCAAAAGGATGATTCCAGTCAGGGGGACGAATCACCGGTGCTGATGTTAGAGAATCCTTTAACTTGTCAAAGGCTTTCATGCAATCTTCATCAAATGCAAAAGTTACGTCTTTCTGCAGCAGCGCACACAGTGGTTGGGCGATTTTCGAGAAGTCCTTTATAAATCGTCGATAGAATCCTGCATGTCCAAGAAAAGAACGAATCTCCCGCACACTAGCGGGGTAAGGCAAGGATTTTATGACGTCTATTTTAGAGCTATCTACTTCTATCCCCCTAGAAGACACGATATGTCCTAGAATTAAACCTTGATCTACCATAAAATAGCATTTTTCATAATTTAGAGCGAGGTTTTTTTCTATGCACCTTTCAAGTACTTTAGTCAATTTTTCCAAACAATCTTCAAATGAGTTTCCGTAGACGGTAAAATCGTCCATGAAAACTTCAATAAAGTGTTCAACAAAGTCGGAAAAAATACTAACCATACATCTTTGGAAGGTAGCGGGTGCGTTGCATAGACCAAAGGGCATTCTTCTATAGGCGAAGGTTCTGAATGGGCATGTGAATGTTGTTTTCTCTTGATCTTCCGGCGCCACTGGAATTTGATGGAAACCTGAATATCCATCAAGACAACAATAATGAGATTGACCGGCTAACCTTTCTAACATTTGATCTATAAATGGAAGTGAAAAATGATCTTTCCTAGTGGCGGCATTAAGCTTTCTATAGTCAATACAAACTCGCCACCCATTTTGAACACGTGTGGGTACTAAATTTCCAACATAATTTTCAACTACAGTAATACCAGTTTTCTTAGGTACTACTTGATTCGGACTTACCCATTCGCTATCAGAAATTGGAAAGATCATACCTGCATCGAGAAGTTTCAAAATCTCTTTCTTTACTACTTCCATCATCAAAGGGTTCAACCGACGTTGTGCTTCCCTTGAAGGTTTTGTGCCTTCCTCTAGGAGTATTCTATGCATGCAAGTCGAAGGACTTAAACCTTTAATGTCGGCAATAGTCCATCCAATGACTTTTCGAAATTCGCGAAGCACTCGGATTAGTTTTTCCTCCTCAAGATCGGTGAGCTTGCTTGAGATGATCACCGGTAATATTTTGTTCTCTCCCAAGAATGCGTACTTAAGGTGTTTTGGTAACTCCTTTAATTCCAATGCGGGTGCCTGCAATATAGAGGGAACAATTTTAGTGTGAGAATGCGGTAATTCGATGAAAGCAACTTTAGTAGGTAAAATTTGAAGGGCGTCGAGTTCAAAAATGGTGTCACCGATGTTTGGATCTATGATAATTTTTTCCTCCAAAATTTTTGCTTTCTCCAACGTGAGGCTTTCTTCCAGTGCATACTTCACATGGTCCTCGCTGCCTATTGCTATGGAATCCTGCACAAGAGGGTCAAAGATATCTACAAGAAGAGCGGTAGGTAAGTCAGTTGGATACCTCATTGATTCATAGATGTTGAATCTTATGATTTCGCCGTCGAATTCCATAGTGAGACTTCCACTATGCACATCGATTTTTGTTCTAGCTGTCTTGAGGAACGGTCTTCCTAGCAGGATTGATGTGGAATTGGGGGAGTCGTCTTCCCTCATATCCAATACGTAGAAATCGGCAGGAAATACTAATTTATTTACCTGTACGAGAACATCCTCCAAGATTCCTTCCGGGTACACTATAGAACGGTCTGCAAGTTGGATGACTACTCCCGTTTCCTTCAAAGGACCAACTTTTAAGGACTCAAAAATGGTTAGAGGCATAACATTTATAGATGCTCCAAGATCGCACATAGCCCTCTTTATTTCAATCATACCAATTTTACAAGGTATAGAGAACGTACCTGGGTCCTTATCTTTTCGGGGTAATTTTCGTTGGAGAATTACAGAGACGTTCTCCCCCATACTTACCCGTTCGTTTCCCTTGAGTTTACCCTTGCTAGTGCACAATTCTTTGAGAAATTTCGCGTATCGGGGTATTTGCTTGATGGCATCGAGTAAAGGGATGTTTACCTCTACTTTGCGGAACGTCTCAAAAATCTCTTTTTCTTCCTCTTCCTTCTTTGATTTGGTGAATCTCTCTGGGAAGGGTGGTCTAGTTACCAAAGGTTTCGGATGATCCACTTCGTGTTCGGTTTGTTCTTGTTGGATCTCAATTTCTTTTTTCGGCTTTCTTTTCGCACTGTGCCCACATTTGGTGTCATCTTCGTTCACATGTTTCTGCAATTCTTTTCCACTACGAAGCGTAATAGCACTAGCGTTTTGTCTAGGGTTAATGACAAATTAAGAAGGTAGCTTACCTTGGGACTCTAGCTTACCAACAGATGACGCCAGTTGACTGGTTTGAGATTCTAGATTTTGAATGCTCGTCTGGGTCTGTTGTTGGAACTGCTGGGTTTGTTGTTGGAATTGTTGTGTGTTGGCCACTAGTGCTTTCATCATGTCTTCGAGAGATGGGTTAGGCGTGGGGTTAGGTTGCGGAGGTGGTCTGTATTGGGGTTTTTGAAAGTGTTGGTTACCGTAACTCAGATTCGGGTGATCCCTCCATCCGGGATTGTATGTGTTGGAGAAAGGATCATATCTTCTTTGTTGTTGTCCGGCGAATCCTCCTACGGCATCGGCATGTTCGGTAGTTGATTCTTGAAGAGTTGGGCACATGTCGGTAGCGTGCCCCGTTAAAGTGCAGATACCACACGCTTTGACTTGTTGATAAGTATCTGCAACAACTTTTTCAACAACAGTTGTGAGTTAATTTAAACGTTCTTCAAGATTACTTACCTCGTTGCTTTTCCTAGGTGGATCATCGTGTCTAACCCCAAATTATTGCGTGTTGGACGCCATAATCGAGATTAGTTTACGCGCCTCGGTGGGGGATTTTGTCGAACAGTGCTCCGCCACTTGCCGCATCTATCAGTTTCCTATCTATATTTGATAGACCTTCATAGAAATACTGGATCAACAGGTGGTTTGGGATTTGATGATGGGAGAAACTTTCCACTAGTCGATTGAATCTTTCTCAATATTCGAAAAGACTTTCTCCCGCGAATTGTCGAATCCCGCTGATCTCCTTCCGGATCGTTGTGGCTCTTGAGGCAAGGAAATATTTCTCAAGAAACTGCCTCTTGAGATCATTCCATCTTGTAATAGATCCTGAAGGTAGAAAATACAACCAATCTTTCGCTTGATCGGCAAGAGAGAAAGGGAACGCTCTCAATTTGACTTGTTCTTCGCTTATGCCTTGTGGTCGCATTCCGGAGCATACTACATGGAATTCCTTCAGATGCTTGTGTGGATCTTCACCTGCGAGGCCACGGAAAGTGGGAAGTAAATGAATTAATCCAGATTTCAATTCAAAGTTTACCTCCAAGTCAGGGTACTCAATGCACAGTGGTTGTTGGTTCAGATTGGGCGACGTCATGTCATTGATTGATCTTTCAGGAATCAAAGCCATTATCTCTTCTTCGGATTCGCTTAGGGATTCCTCAAACTCCAAAGTTATGTCTTCTTCGTCTTCGTATGGGGCGGATGTTTCTTCCGATTGTTGCTTAGTTTCCCGACGAAGTCTTCGTGCGGTCTTTTCGATTTCGGGGTCGTATACCAATTTACCTGTACGAGAAGACCTTGGCATTAATGGTGATAAAAATCAAGTAACTAAAAGTAAAGAAATATACTTAAAAACGCCAATCCCCGGCAACAGCGCCAAAATTTGATGAGTGTCGAGATCACCAAAAATAATTCCTACTACACTTGTGAAAGTGGGTGTAGGGTCCATCCACAGGGATTGGTTTTAAGTTAATTTCTTTTAGAGAAATAGAAAATAATGGGGGAAGGTTGTTGATAAAAAGAAGTGATGGAAAACTAAATAAATAATTAAAAATACCTGATGACGATATGAAAGGGAGATTTTCCGGTTAAGGCTAGGATTATTCTTGATTCTTGTGAGTTGATCATTGATGCAAGAATAACACGTGTATAGACAAATAAACCAGTTATGGTTGTTGGTACGACCTAACAACCTCACCTTTCCTTACCTTTTCGTTAGCCAAGGTACGACCGTTGGCTAGATCCCTAATTAACAGACAACCCTGGGAACGTCCCCAAGATTTAATCTATTAACAGCATTAAGAATTAGAAAGGCCTGATTCTAATCAACAAACTCCTACGAGGATAATTCGTTTAAACTAGATCATGCATTCCCAATAACATAACTAATTACTGTGACACAATTAATCATGCTACGTTGCTACTAAGCATTGAACTAAATAAACAATTACACGGATTTATAAAGTCCAATTAGCTAAGCAAACCTTCTTGATAATGAACAACATGCCGAATCATTTATAAATCAGATGTTTGTAATTAAAGCACAGAGAATAGCATGAATATTTGTTTAACAAGTGTAGAACGCAGATTAGATCTCAGAACATAATGGGAATCAAGCAATCACCATACCTTAACCAGAAAATAAGGAATTTAGCCGGACATGTTAATGAAAGAACACACTAGAAAGTGGAATTCCATTAATTCCGGTAGTAAAATAAAATAAAAGAGAAAGGATGAACAGAGAATTCTATAGAGTTCTAAAATAATAAATCGAGTGTCTTCTAATGAAGAGACCCCCCCTATTTATAATAAAAGTCTTCTACGAATCTAGACGTAGTGGGGGGATAGATACGTGATAAACTCTAAAAAGGTAAATAAATTACAAGAGATAAGCTTTAAAGAATCCTTTCTAAATCTAAACACTTGATTCCTTTATCTCTTGTGGAAATCGCTCGTGCTTATCCTTATCCCGAGTTGACTACTCCACTAAACGTGGGCATGCTTTGTCAATTCTGCAGAAATTTTCTTGTAATCTTCCTTTTTTGCTGAATATGCAATAAAATCACATAATTAGGAATATTTTGGCTTAAAAAGAAAGATTAAATCGCTATAAAATTATTATAATTGCAGAGTTATCAAGTCTAGTCCTCTATCCTATGAGAGGCTAAACAGTGGTCTCCTCCAACAGAGAAATAGTATCTATGTAATATTTCATATATTTCTTCAATAAAGAGAGGCTTCTGTTCCACTTGTTTATCCAAAAATATTATTAAGCCTCTGTTTTGAAACACCTTTTACGTTCTAAGGTAGGAAACGAAATAGGGATGTGCTGTTTTGTTACTGAAGGAGTCAAGTACCTGTGAACCATCAACTGCGGTTGTGTGGTTGGAAGAAGTCCGTAAAACCGAGGACTTGGAACACCCGGAAGCAAGGCGGTCAAACCAAGGTATGAATTTAGGGAGGCTTAATTTCATTCCGGAAGCATGATGGGCCAAACTAGGGCATGTGTATGGACTATATTCATTTTTCTTAAGAAGGGCAAAATGGTCACAATTTGAATGAAGGACTAAAACAGAACAGATTTGAAAGATACAGGACCAAAATAGGAAATCAAAAACTTAAAGGACCAAAACAGGAAGACCCTAAAGCTACGGGACCAAAATTGCATTAAAGCCAATTTTAAAAAATGGTAACTGTGTATTTGAACCTGTGCTAACTGAATCGATGGGTAATTGTAAGTATAAGCAATTGACTTGCGACATTTAATATTGTTCTGATACAAAATAAATTGCATTGATGCACATCAAAATTGAAATCACTCAAACTTTAACAGCCTCAACTGGCAAAAAATTCCCATGACATACCGATCATTTACTAGTTATAGAAAGGTATAAAGTCCTCAAATTATTGCCCTCCAAGATGGAAAAGTAAAACATAAGAAGTATGATTTTATTTCTGCAAGATTTGAGTTAGCTACACATGTTGATGATACCCTCTTGAAGTTTTCAGTGGCAACTAAACCTGCTACTGTGGCCGAGACTCTGTCTAATGCAGGCCGGCCGGCCTAATTTTCATTCTAGTCCTTTCTGCATCAAACCTTTTGTTTACCTTTCGCCACTCTATCCTTTTCTGCTTCAGCCACCTTCAACTGTTCTTTTAGTGTCGATATTCTCTGCTCTAGCTCTTCTAACGTTCCTCGGACAATGGATGCACGATACGGTGTTACAAAGTTGTGTGAAAATGCTTGCAACGCTTCAACCCCACAAACCTGTTAAGCATTACTAATGGATCATGGTAGTTATCGAATAAACAAGAACTGATTATGTCATCATGCATGGGAAGAAATCAGGGATATGGGACTAGACCCCATATCTCCAGAAGGCGGTGATGAAAACACTCATATTATGGGTTCTAGATGATGATTCTGTTACACTAGTGCCCCCCCTCAACTATGGTAAAATTACATAACTAATTATAATTTGTTTGAATAATTACACTGCACCCATGTACTGGCTGATTTCATTAACATTGAGGGGATGCCGATGTCAGGAAAATATCAAGGAAAAACATCACTGACAAGGTGAGTTGCAATTATTAGGACAGTATTGGTAGTTTCCATAATTCAACCATAGTTCAAGTGTAAATAAAGTTATCTCATTATACTATGGAAACATCAGTAAATGTTGCATATTGGTATATGCTATGCATACTAGAATACTCTTGAAAGCAATCGCACAGGGCATTCAAGAACTATAATGAAATGAATGACAGATTCGATTAAATCCATTGCGAATACACCTATTAAGGGAAAAGACTGAAGTCAATCCACTAGTCCATAATACATCCACATGTAGTAACTACCTTTACATTATCACTAAAAAGCTTCAACTCGTGATATTCATGTAAAAAATCTACAGATTTAACCACGATACCGTATGTGGGTGCAAGGTATTGGGTTTCATGAAGGCTTAGTAGGCAATCCTAAGTTCTGGAAACACAGTAGAGTAAAATGAAATGATCATCCAGAAATAGAAGTTGAAAGCTATATAAAGTTTGCTTTAAAGTCTTCAAGAAAATAAAAACTTTGCCCTATAATTCTTTGTCAACATCAACATCCCATGATAATCAAACTTTTGTCCATCTATCTTCTAAGATTTCCTAACCCAAACCTTCAGACAGATGACTAAGGAGTTAAGCTAAAGTCTCTGACTATTACCTTACTACTACTCATGGAAAGCCTTATTTCTTCTTCTCTAACCCTCTTTTATTGCATCCTATTTATACATAATAGTCCTAGTCATGAACATATATGTCTCTTAATGGTATCTGAAATCAAGCAATAATGTCGAGGAAGATTTGCAACGATAGGCTTCCGTTGCCTTATCTTTTACTTTACCTTGTCTTCGCAAGTGTTTCAGCAGCAAATGTAAGGAAGTCAAACATAATTTTCTCACTTTTTACATATATATGTACACGTATCTTTTTGTTTGTGTTGGTTCTCGATGATTTGAGGTAATCACTTGCAGGACTTTTACATTGTTTTTCTGAGAGATGATGTGGTGAGTGGGAGGTCAACTCTTCAGACGCATCTTAATGTCCTTGCATCGTTGAAGGCAAGGTTAGTTAGTAAATCATCTTATCCTCTATATTCATACGGAACCTGATGTGAGCTAGCGCTTATTAGTAAGCCAAAAGCTATAATGAGGAACTGTAATATAAATAAGTTCTTTTCTGGGCATAAGTTAAAGTTCATTTGTTACACAATTGACTGGATTAAGACATGTCGTTTTTGCTATAGTGAATATGATGCTTCAGAGTCCCTTGTCTATAGCTACACAAGAAATTTCAATGCGTTTGCAGCAAAGTTGTCTGAAGCTGAAGCCAGAAAGTTATCCGGTACTATATCTTGATTACTTTGAATGCATGTGTAGTGAGTTAGTTTTCTTCATCCTTAGGGTCTTACTACGGAAAATTTACAGATATGGATGAAGTACTTTCAGCTTTCCCAAACCGGTACCACAAACCACACACAACGAAATCATGGGACTTTATTGGCCTAACACCAAATGCAAAAAGGAACTTGAAAGTTGAGAGCAACATCATAGTTGGTTTACTTGACACAGGTAAAAATGCCATTGAACAGAATTTTTTGTACTTACAGTTTATAGTATTGCTCAACTGTCAATAGTTAATATTGCCATGATAAGTACTGTAGGCTGTCTTTGGTTGTACTTCTAGCAATCCTTACAGTTACCATGTACCAGGAATCACCCCACAATCTGAGAGCTTTAAGGATGATGGTCTTGGTCCTCCACCAGCTAAATGGAAAGGAAGTTGTGGCCCCTTCGCCAATTTTTCAGGCTGCAACAAGTAAATTCTTGTCGTATCTCTGTCTGACAAGATAGTAGTTAACCAACCTTAGACTTTTAATAACAGAATGTCGAAATTAGGTAGTCATATATTACCTTTAAGGTTTACGTAGTATGAGCATTAATCATTTGTTGTTCCTGTGTTGTTATGACCTGAAGCAAGCTTATAGGAGCAAAGTACTTCAAGCTCGATGGAAATCCTGACCCTGCAGACATCTTATCGCCTGTCGATGTGGACGGACATGGAACTCACACATCTTCGACTCTAGCAGGAAGTTTAGTGCCAAATGCAAACCTTTATGGGCTCGCAAAAGGAACTGCAAGAGGGGCAGTGCCTTCTGCTCGGGTAGCCATGTACAAGGTCTGTTGGGCCAGCAGCGGCTGCGCAGATATGGACATCCTTGCTGCATTTGATGCTGCAATAAGTGATGGAGTCGACGTTATATCCATCTCCATCGGTGGCCTAACGGGAAGTTATACATCAGACTCTATAGCCGTTGGCTCGTTTCATGCTATGAGGAAAGGGATCCTCACAGTTGCTTCAGCTGGGAACGATGGGCCTGGCTATGCTAGTGTTTCGAACCATGCACCATGGTTGCTCACTGTTGCAGCTAGTGGGACAGATCGACAGCTGAGGAGCAAAGTGGAGTTGGGCAATGGAGCGACTGTATCAGTAAGTCGTTCAACTTTAACTGTTTCATTGACAAATGAAAGATGAGCCAAGATTACCTGAGTAATTTCTGTCTGTATGAATCAGGGAATTGGAGTGAGCATGTTTGAGCCAAAAGAAAAGATGTATCCTCTTGCAAGTGGTGTTGATGTGGCCAAGAATTCTGATACAAAGCCGGAATCAATGTACTGACGTTAACATTATCACCACTTAACATTAAACAACATAACATGTACAGCACATTCAGGAAACTGTTCTCTCTCAGCCAACTTTTTGCCTGTCAATAGGTACTGTCTTGAAAACTCGATGGATCCCAGAAAGGTTAAAGGGAAGCTTATATACTGCATACTAGGTTCTTGGGGTGCTGATTCTGTCGTAAAAGGCCTGGGAGGCATCGGCATATTCCTTGAGAGTGAGGTGTTTCTTGATGCAGCTCAAATCTACATGGCTCCAGCAACTATGGTCAATGCTAGCACGGGCAAGAAAATCAATGACTACATGCATTCAACAAAGTAGATGTTTTGTTTCTGTTCCATCACATATAAGATTGGTTATTTCATAATAATCAAACATTTGATAATACTTCGGATATTGGCAGATCGCCCTCTGCAGCCATACACAAGTCAGAGGAAATCAAAGTCCCTGCTCCATTTGTTGCTTCATTTTCCTCCAGGGGTCCAAATTCTGGATCAATAAACCTGCTCAAGGTACAAAATTTGAACAAAAGATGGTAGCTAATATGTTCATTTTCTATCCATAAAAGCCATATTTCTAATAGTATCTGATAAAAACCACGAACAGCCTGATATTACAGCACCCGGAATTAACATCCTAGCATCATATACTCCATTGAAATCACTAACTGGGCTGAAAGGCGACAAGCAATATTCGAAGTTCACATTCATGTCAGGCACATCGATGGCGTGCCCACACGTTGGAGGGGCTGCAGCCTATGTGAAATCATTCCACCCCAATTGGTCTCCAGCAGCAATAAAATCCGCCCTCATGACTACAGGTAAATAAAACACCGACTCTTAGAAAAATTAGTATAATTACACTGGCAAATCATTAAGTTAAAAACATATCACAAGAAAACCCCTCAGTTTTAGAAAATCGCTCCACACCTCTTGCAGTTATATTTTACAGAACAAATTCTCTTTATAGACAGGATATTTGAAGGAGCATCTTGTAATGTAAAAATATGAACGAGGATTGAAAACAACTATTTACAATTGAAGGGTCTCGAAATGTTTATGTAGTTATACGTAAAGGAACTTACTGTTACGCTCTAGTTCATATATTAAGTGAAAAATTGTTGAATAGCAAAACAAATGAGCTCCAAGGTGGACAAGGATGCTGAGTTTGCATACGGATCGGGCCAACTCAACCCGACCAGAGCAGTAAACCCTGGTCTAGTCTACGACATGGATGATATATCATATATCCAGTTCCTCTGCCATGAAGGCTACGACGGAACCTCCATCGGTAGTTTAGTAGGCCAGGGGACCGTAAACTGCTCCAAATTACTCCCATCAAACAGCGTAGACGCAATCAACTACCCAACGATGCAACTGACGCTGACGAGCAATAAGGAGCCGACGGCGGGCGTTTTCCGGCGGCGTGTAACGAATGTAGGCCCCGATGAGTCAGTGTACAACGCGACGATCAAAGCGCCGGCAGGGGTGGAGATAGCGGTGAAACCGGCGACTCTGTCCTTCTCCAAGGCGGCGCGGAGACGGAGCTTCAAGGTTGTGGTGAAGGCGAAGCCGAAGAACAGTGTGCTTATTCTCTCAGGCTCCATCACGTGGAAAAGCACACGTTATAGTGTGAGGAGTCCTATTTTAATTTTCAACCCTTGGGCTAGGTAGGGGTGTTGAAATTTATGAACAGAGATTTGGTGGGTTGTTTGTGAATGGTATAAGAAGGGCTTGGAGATGCCGTCCATGGTCGTTTCCACACATGATATCATCATCGTGTGTGAATTCGATAATTTATAGTTGATGTGGGACGACACCAAATTTCCATCGTGTTAAGATTCTTGTGTTGGAAAATAATCACTAATTTTAAAAAATGGTAAATGTGTATTTAAACTCGTGCTATCTACATCGATGGGTAATTGTAAGTATAAGCAATTGACTTGCGACATTTAAGAATGTTCTGATACAAATAAGTTGCAACGATGCACATCAAAATTGAAATCACTCAAACTTTAACAGCCTTAACTTGCAAAAAATTCCCATGACATACCGATCATTTACCGGTTATAGAAAGGTATAAAGTCCTCAAATTATTGCCCTCTAAGATCGAAAAGTAAAACATAAGAAGTATGATTCTATTTCTGCAAGATTTGAGTTAGCTACAGATGTTGACGATACCCTCTTGAAGTTTGAGTGGCAACTATACCTGCTACTGTGGCCGAGACTCTCTCTTGGGCACAGGCAACCTAATGCAGGGCGGCCTAGTTTTCATTCTAGTCCTTTCTGCATCAAACCTTTTGTTTACCTTTCGCCACTCTTTCCTTTTCTGCTTCAGCCACCTTCAATTGTTCTTTTAGTGTCGATATTCTCTGCTCTAGCTCTTCTAACGTTCCTCGGACAATGGATGCTCGATACGGTGTTACAAAGTTGTGTGAAAATGCTTGCAACGCTTCAACCCCACAAACCTGTTAAGCATTACTAATGGATCATGGTAGTTATCGAATAAACAAGAACTGATTATGTCATCATGCATGGGAAGAAATCAGGGATATGGGACTAGACCCCATATCTCCAGAAGGCGGTGATGAAAACACTCATATTATGGGTTCTAGATGATGATTCTGTTACACTAGTGCCCCCCCTCAACTATGGTAAAATTACATAACTTATTATAATTTGTTTGAATAATTACACTGCACCCATGTACTGGCTGATTTCATTAACCTTGAGGGGATGCCGATGTCATGAAAATATCATGGAAAAACATCACTGACAAGGTGAGTTGCAATTATAAGGACAGTATTGGTAGTTTCCATCATTCAACCATAGTTCAAGTGTAAATGTAGTTGACTCATTATACTTTGGAAACATCAGTAAATGTTGCATATTGGTATATGCTATGCGTACTAGAATACTCTTGAAAGCAATCGCACAGGGCATTCAAGAACTATACTGGAGAGGTATGATACAACAATCTTTACGTACCTCTTGGGGCAGCAAAGGCAACTTAGTTATGTTAAAATCGTCATATAACACGTAGAACTGATCCAGGTACTTTTGTTGCATGTTCATTCTAGCTCTGAGCAATTTTGACTCGACGGCTAGAAAGATAACCAAAACCATGTAAACTGCTTCGGTGAAAATATTTAATTTAATACTGAAATAAAAGTGATGCAGCAACAAAAGATGGAAAAGTTTACCTTCTTCATCAAAAATTACTTGGTTAATAATGATATTATGGGTATCTATCTCAAATTTAGTAAGCTCCTGAACAAGTCGTTCAGTTTCATACAGAGACAGAAATTCTGGAATGCAAACACAGACGAAAGTTGTCAAGTCCTGCCGGAGAAAGAAAAGCAATGTATCAAGAGATTTTGCCAGTATGCATACGAGACAAAAAAATGATCTTATAAAATTAAGAGAAAAAATATAAGGTTCAGCTAGAATAACATTCATCAGGTAGTATGATTTCGTTCGGTCGGTTAATAACTTAATACATCTGTAGACCCAAAAGAACTTTGGGGAGAAGGGAAAGCAAACCAGTATTAACCTTGCACCAGAGTCAAAGACAATTACTGGGGAAAAGAAAAATATTTGCAACTTGTATCGTTTTCATCATAATTCAAATACTTGTCAAGTAATGCAACCAAGTATATGTATTACAAGAAAGTTTTGCTGAACCCAAAATGCAAACAAACAATTCCGAACACACACCAGCAGATAAACTTCAGGTAGTCAAGAACCAGAGATATGCATATACAGTTTAACTGTTAGCTATCAGGTCCAACTTCGTTCGCTTGAGTGGTGGCTAAAATAAACTGATATGATACTATGATAATGCAATTGGCTATGAAGATGTAATAAAGAGTTCAAATTTAAGACTACATGATCATGTTTCTTAAGATATTACCTAATTCCTTCCATCCTTTTGTCTTAGTAATAGATGGTAATGGATAATGTAAAGATTCCTACATCAAGTATTTGCCCGCCGCTGTCTCAAGCACCCATGAAAGGCTGAAGCTAGATAGAAGCAAAGAGAAATAACATGCCACGTTCTTGGAAAACGAATTCACACCTTGAACTTTCTTCGAATATCTAAACAATGCCCGAACCCCCCACACAAAGGAAAAAAGAAAATGAACATTGCACAAGTTTCTCGCAAACCCAATAACTGCTGCTTCATTGAGTGATAAGTCCCTCCAACAATAAATTTCAACCTCAATAGTCCCTAAGAAGCCTGTAACTACATGCCTATAACTTCAACTGAGCTTTTCCAAACTTATAGATATGCTTATGAGCACCTTCACGTTCTTAATTCTTAGTACATGCCAAGCTAAATTGGCGCTAATATTTTTCTGAGTTGCAGTATTTGCGGGCATTACAATTTAACTTGTGCAGAACCCTTGAGTAGCAGAAGTCTTCTTTTCTAACAATAGCAATGAACAAGAAATGTATATTCTGAGGGGAAGCAGTAAGATCTTACAGGATCCTTAAACTGCTTGTTCACTTGTTCAATGACATCTTTCATGCCTTCAAGCTTTCCCAGGAGGTCATCTTCACCAAAGTCATCTCCAACACCAAAGAGGCGAGTCATCTGCCATGAAATGATTAAGAGCAACTTAATTGAAAATCTAAGAAACGTGCAAGATATACATGAGAAATTAATAGAAGTAATAACCCACAACAACACACTGATGTGGGAAGGTATCTATCTTGATAATTAATCTATGTCCAAACAGAAGAACGTTAAAGTCAAATCCACTTCCCACTTAAAGTAACAAGACCAAGACATCAATATATCATTGCACTAATTAGTAACTTAGGAAGTCAGCGTGAGCGGACCTGGCTAAACAAGCCACCAAACTTGCTCCTCAAACTCATCACCTTAGCAAGCCCCTTTTCTAATGTTGTAGGAAATTGTAAGAGCCGAAGAGTATGGCCAGTTGGTGCTGTATCAAATACTATTACAGAATAATCCATAGTCTGCACTAGCCTGAAGAAGACAGTCACATACAACTTCAAAATTGAGATAACAAATAAAATTATGTATTCAGATGTGACAGATCCACCTAGTAGTTATTTACATTAGATACTACGCTTCTACTCCAAGTAGTTATTTACATTGACTACTGTTCTGCATTAGAACTCCATCTGAGAAGATGTAATTCGAAGGGAAGGGTAGACAATTAAATAAAAAGAATCACAAATCAATTTATTAGTTTAGCACTCATGGAAGATAAACAAAACCACATGCCTTAGGAGTGGGAAGAAAAGCATTGGTTTATCTTCCAGAGCTATACTTCGGCAATTTCAATGAACAATGATATGTGAAGCTAGCTTAAAAGAAACAAACTAGAGAAATGGCTTGCCACTAATGATGGAAAACATCTGCAGTATGAAGGGAACAATCATTATCTCTAAATTGGGATTACCATCATTTTACACTTTAACTTTCTTTAGCAGAATTAAGACAATATAAAGGAGACAATATAGTTTAATACACATCGCAAACTGATTCTTTGGTAAGTCCAATAAAATCTAACAAAGTCACTCTACTATCAAAATAACGTTTAACATCAGGTTCAAGTTTACCAGAAACTCTGTAAGGTAAAATTTATTTGTAAATAATCAATAGTGTATTAAATGTTAGGTAAAACTTACCTAAGTTTCTCATCAGTTTACGTGAATTGCGCCACAAAAAGGATAAAAGGCTTACTGCACCAATAATTTGGAAATGGGCAGATCCAAAATTCTGTCTAAATCAAAGCAGTAGTAAAGTTCTGGTTCTCTTAAAATTTTAAGGCGAGCGGCCATAATTCCAGACATTTGACAATTAAAGGATTACTGAGGAGTCAAACTTACTTGAGCATTTCCGCAAAACTCATAGCCTCGTCAATTCCTGGGATAGAATTTGATAAATCTGACATAAATCCATCAGACATATCACCCTCTTCATGTTCCACAGTGGGATCAACTTCCTAGAAGACAGAATCTTTTTTCAATGCACATTTAAGATATCGGATATCCTTGGCCATGATACACACATCAGAAACACAAACCTTCTGCACTAAACCACATTCACAAACAAATTCAAGTTCAAGCCAAAATCAGTGTGTCCTAAGAATGCTTGGATTCTGCTATTCATCCATAAGCATGAGCAACAACCAAAATGGGGTAAACTAGTCCCATTAGATTCGTTTAGAAACAAAATTTTGTTTGAATCAGGATACTTCATCCATTGCTAAATGCTATCTTCTGCTGATCATAACTCATAAAATCAGTGTGCTCTATGATTGCTTGGTTTCTACTATTAATCCACGAGCATGAGCAACAACCAAAACCAGTAAACTAGGACCATTAGATTCATTTAGAAACAAAATTTTGTTTGAATCAGCATACTTCCTCCATTGCCAAATGCTATGTTCTGCTGACTATATCTCATACACCGTAGACAATCAGGATTAAAAGGAGAAGCCAACAACTCTTTCATGGACCAACATTGCAAAATTAGACGACAAATCACCCTAAACAAGTTTATCACAGACTCAAACTTCGAATTCATCTTCACTGTCCAAACCAACCAATGACATTTTTGCCAAATAAACAAACAAACAGAAAAAAGGATTGCACCATGAACAATAAAGTAAGACTTAAAAATTTCCTCACCATAGCGTACAAGTTGTTGAAGCCAGTAACAAGGGTGGGAGCCTTTGTGAACCTCTGCTGGAATGCATCGCTCAGGTTATGTGCAGGGTCGGTGGAAATGATGAGCACAGAGGATCTCACCTGGGAGAGTAGGACAGAGAGAATGGAGCTGCATGTGGTCTTGCCCACGCCACCTTTCCCCCCCACGAACACCCACTTCAGCGTGTCTTGATCAAGAATATTCCGCACCGTTCCCGTCGAGTCCTCGCTGGAACCCATGAATCAATTCTGAACGATAACGAGGAATGATGATGATATTATTCCTACAGTCGATAAATTGCGGAAAAGGTTCTTGTTTCTTGGGTGTTGTTCTTCTTGTTCTTGGGCTTCCTTGTTGTCTGGGGAATTTACACAAACAGTCGCAGTGGGCCGCCAGGTTCTGCTTCCTCTGCTAGTTTCTGTCGCAAGTTTCAGAGCAGAAAGAGATCTAATGTGGGGTCTGATTCATGGGGATTGATCGCCCGCACGCCGCAACAGAAACCTGCCTTCTTCTTGGGGGAAATTCCTGTAATTTTTTTATAATAACATATTGCAAAAATTATATTTTTGGTCATATAACTATATGCAGTTAACATTTTTTATCCTATAATTTATTGTATTTATATATTTAATTTTAAATATATCACATTTAGTCAATTTTTAATAAATCTATACAAATATTAATAATTTTAATTCCTTTCACACTAAAATAAATCTCAATTTTGGTATTGTAACTGTAGATCGTCGGGACCAAAATTATCATTGCTCGACTAAAATTTTATTAAAAAATGAGCAAAATATGACATGTCAGGACTAAATTTATCAAAAAATAACTAAATGTACCAATAAAGTAAGTTATAAGATCAAAAATTCTAACACTTATAATTACGGGACCAAAAATATAATTTTATCTAATATATAAGCTTTTTCTTTGTATTTTGTAATTTGTTCTGTTCACAAGATAGAAATATAATAGTAGTAATTCAGAATTATCTTTTGTATTAGGAATAATTACATTTACACCCCACAATTTTTTATATTTATACAAAGGGTGAATAGCAATTTATCCCCTATGATATTATAAATGAGCACATTCCCCCTCTATGAAAAAATATAACAATTTACCCCCTGTACTTTGTTGTATTTTAAAAAATATAAGTAAGGTAAATCGCTATTTATTTTTTTCTTATAAGGGGGTAATTTGCTCTTTGCGATATCACAAGGGGGTTGCTTGCATTTTTTCCTTTATACAAGTCAACACCAACTTTTGTTAATTACCAGAGTTACCCCTAACGACAATAAAAATAATAGTTTGTGTAATAATGTTCACATTTTTTATGGGTGTTATGTATATTTTTTAAAAAGTATGAGTGATTTATATAAATCATGCTGATTTTAATGAGTATATATGTAATTTTTTAAAAGATATAAATAATTTATGCAAATAAATCACAAGTGGGTATTAATGTAATTCCCCCTTTACATTATTACACCAGCGATCATCCGTGTTCTCGTAATTGCACTTTTCTCCCTTAAGGACTCAGTTATTAAGGAGAACTCCCAATTCTTTTCTTTCATTTCTTTTCTTGCGATTCAAGTGAACTATTTACATTTTCGTTTATCATATAAGTATGAATGAACTTATAACAAAAATTTAAAAAAAATTAACATAAGTTTTATATAATTTAATATGAAAAATATACGAAGAAATTACTAACATCTCAATATCTTATGTAAGTATATTTATATATTACATATATTCCTTATTCTTTTTCTTTTTTACTATTTTATATACACTACAAAAAAAATATGGAATTTGAGGCGGATTTTGGAACGATTTTTTTTGTTATTTGGAATGATTAGAAAGTAAAAAAATTATTTTAGACCGGATTTTGAAACGATTTACGAACTATCACTGTAAACGGCGTTACTAATATTTAGGAACGGATGGTGAAGAACCGTTTCAATTTTGGCATAGTCACCGTAACATATTTATGCGACCGTTTCGAAAATCTTAGAGATGGGCCAAAACACAAAAACAAACATAAACTTGGTGTTCTGGCGGCACCTGACTCAAACATCCCAATCAAACAACCTTTACCAGATTAACATGTTCGATCTTCATGGTTTTTCTTCGATCTCCAAGATCAAGAAGAAATAATGGAGAGAGGGAGAGAAAGAGAGAAAACTAAGAGAGAGTGTAGAGATTTAGTGCGTGCTGTCTTGGGCTACGTTCTTTATATGTGGCATATATATGACCTGGTCATATACACACATACAGGCCTTAGGCTTGTGTTTAATGGATCGGACTTAATTAATTAAAATTAAATCAAACCCATAATGGACTTTAGTTAAATCTAATTTAATTACAAGACCATCATTATATTTCATATCTTTTAATCCAATAAAAAGATCCAAGCCCATTTTCTCTCTTTCAATTTATAAATCGAATTTATAAATTGGACCAAACCCAACAAGATTAATCCAACTAATTTTAATGGCTAACTTAAAATTTTAATTAATCCAATTAATTAAATTTTAAGTTATTCACCCAATGAATTAGTCTAAATAAATGATCTAACATTTATTCTCTCCAAGAATTAATCTAATCCAATTAAGTTAATCCGATTCTTTTAAAATTAATTCTAAATTAATTTCATCTCATTTTTAGTGGTAGTGTGTGACTCTTTAGGTTCACACCGTCTAGACTTGGGCGTGTCTGACCAACACAATTAATTAAATTAAATTAAATTAATTATTTCTTATTATCCCATAACCAGAAATAGCCCGTTACCATGGGTGGCCGTCTAGCAACAATCCATAACACTAGAGATCAGGTGAATAATGGTATGAATATTTATAGCACGTTTGGTTGTGTTTCCATTTTCATTTTCAGTTTCTAACAATTATACTTGTGTAAAAATGATTTATCGATTTCTGTGCAAAAACTGAGAATATGTTTGGATTAGTTATTTCTAAATAAAGGTTTTATAGGTGTGAGAATTAAAAATGTAGGTATATGTATTTTTGATGTGATATAAATTAATTATGAGAGTTTACCAAAATGGTTGGGAGAGAAAGCAATTTTATTTAATTTGAAACAAGAAAAGACATGCTGACAAGATAAGACAAATATGACCAACCCATGTGACCTATAATTTTAAAAAGTTCAAGATTAAAATAGGAATGCATTCTCAATGAAAATGGCTTGACCAAACAAAATTCCAACTATCCAAATAGTGAAAAGTGAAAATAATCTCATTGAAAACATAACCAAACGAACTCTTAGGCTTCGAATCTCATACGAGTACAGTCTTACTGTCAACCGTCTTGGCGACTAAGTCTGGAAATGGAACTGGGCGTTGGTTCCAATCCTTAACTAGGCATCTATACTTATAACTCGAGTCCTTGTTTACCCCATTGATTGAACTACGAAACCTATCCCATTCATTCAGTCACTGTTGAGGACTTTTCAGAATGCATTCACTCGTTAGCGACTCCTACCAAATAGCCAGACAGAGAAGGGAAGCAATAAAAATAGCAAAGATCTTAACTGCCTTTATTATAGTATGACAGTTGCTAGCTCTTCTTCGGCTTCCTTCCTATCGTAGTCGTCATTATCATTCCTCGGATCATTAGGCACAACTAGGAGAATTAGGAAAGCTCATAATGGAGTGGAATTGGCATCGTGCCTACTTGTTAGGAAATGGATCGGGTTAAGATGGATAACAGGTGGAATATGAAGGCGATAAAAGACACACGAACTTGTTAACCCAGTTTGGATATAAATCCTACGTCTGGGGGCGATACCAAGCCAGGAGAAAACACTCAAAGAGGAGGAAAATTGAGGAGTACAACACACACACACTTGTATGCAAGTCTTCACCACACGTGAAAGACAACACTCACCCTCGTCTCAACTCTTTCTTTTCTCTCTACTCTATTCTACTCTGCTCTGCAAAGCAATGCTAATAAGAGTAGAATATATATAGCCATGACTTATCCTTTTTCCAACTCAACTTGGGATTTCTAAGTTGAATCGGGTTATCCTTCTCCAACTCAACTTTGAATCGGGTTATCCTTCTCCAACTCAACTTGGGATTTTTTCTTTTTCAAATCAATCTTCACAACTTAACAATCTCCCACTTGAAGATTGATTAGCTTTTCTCCACTTCTTTCTTGGTACCGCCGGGTTTGTCCACTCTAGTCATCAAGGCCAGTCCAAGCCGTACACAGCTTCAACTTCTCCATCGCAACCGCCTTGGTCAGCATGTCCGCAGGATTCTTTTCTCCTTGGATCTTCTCCAGCTGCAGTGCCTTTTTCTCCAGAAGTTGTCGGATGAAATGATACTTGATCTCGATGTGCTTTGTCCGCGAATGGAACGCGGGATTCTTTGCCAGATGGATCGCACTCTGGCTATCGCTATGAAGAATCACATCTGCCTGAGGTTTCCCTAATTCACCCAACAAGTGTTGCAGCCAAATGAGCTCCTTAGCTGCCTCAGTAACTGCCACGTACTCAGCTTCCGTCGTGGACAGTGTGACAACCTTCTGCAGCTTTGAGACCCAGGATACGGCTGTACCGCCATATGTGAACACGTACCCTGTAGTGCTCCTCCTTTTGTCATAGTCACTCCCTGCAAAATCAGCGTCAACAAATCCAAACAAGGTAAGCTTGACCTTACCAAACACCAATGCTCGGTCCTTAGTACCCCTTAGGTACCTAAGAATCCATTTCACAGCTTCCCAGTGCATCACTCCTGGATTGCTCATAAAACGGCTAACTACTCCCACTGCATGTGCTATATCCGGTCGAGTACAGATCATAGCATACATCAGGCTCCCAATTGCTGAGGCATACGGTGTGATTCTCATCTTTGCACGTTCGGAGTCAGTCTGGGGCGAATCACTGTTGGATAGTTTGAATTGATTTCCCAATGGCGTTCCAACCGGTTTTGCATTTTCCATCTTGAATCTGCATAATACCTTCTCAATATAATCAAATTGAGATAACCATAATTTACCAATACCTTTGTCCCTTGTGATTTTCATGCCCAATATCTGCCTTGCTTCGCCAAGATCTTTCATGTCGAACTTCCTCGATAACTGATCCTTGAGCCTATTGATCTCCTTGACATTTGATCCTGCTATCAACATGTCATCAACATACAGGAGTAGAATGATAAAAAACTCATCGAACCTCTTCACGTAGCAGCAATGATCAGCATTGCATCTAGAGAAACCTATCTCTAGCATGAAGTTGTCAAACTTCCTGTACCACTGCCGCGGAGCCTGTTTCAATCCATATAGGCTTTTCTTCAGGCGACACACCTGCTGATCATCTCCATTATACCCCTCTGGTTGTACCATGTATATCTCCTCCTCAAGATCCCCGTGTAAGAAGGCTGTCTTCACATCCATCTGTTGTAACTCCAAGTTCTCTGCCGCTACCATGCTCAACACAAGACGAATAGTAGTTAACTTGACAACAGGTGTAAAAACATCAGTAAAGTCAATACCGTATCTTTGTTGGAATCCCTTTACTACGAGTCTTGCCTTGTACCGCTTCTTCCCGTCTGATTCTTCCTTAACCCGATAGACCCATCTGTTCTGTAGGGCCTTCTTTCCTTTTAGGAGCTGACACAATTCCCATGTGTTGTTTTTCTTCAACGAGTTCATCTCGTCGTTCATCGCAAGCTCCCACTTGCTCTTGTGGACATCATTGATTGCCTCTGCGTAACATTCGGGTTCTCCACAATCAGACAAAAGCAAGTAATAAAGAGAGGGGGAGTACCTATCTGGGGCCCTTCTCAGCCTCGGTTCTCGACCCAGTGCCAAGGGTATGCTGCTTTCAGTTCGGTTCCTCCGATACTGGTTCTGGCTCTATCTCCGTCTGTTCGGTTTCGTCCGTCTGAACTCCCACTGAATCCGTATCTGTTGGTCTCATGATCCCGGAATTTGAAATATCGAGATCAACAAATTCCCTTTCCTTCTTGTCATCGTCCGGGCTTACCTTCCTGTCGTTGTACATTACATCCTCATTGAATATAACATTCCTACTATGAATTATTTTCCGGTTTTGATCATCCCAGAATCTATACCCAAATTCGTCAGTCCCATACCCAATGAATGTACATTTAATCGACTTAGCATCCAGCTTAGTCCGATCATCGTTCAAAATATAGGCTGAACAACCAAACGTACGTAAGAAAGAAAGATCCACTTTCTTACCACTCCATACTTCTTCTGGTATCATGTTGTTCAACGGGACAGAAGGCCCTCGATTGATCAAGAAAGCAGCCGTGTTGACTGCATCTGCCCAAAACATCTTTGGTAGTCCGCTCTTCAATCGCATGCATCTCGCACGCTCATTCAGTGTTCTGTTCATCCTCTCAGCAACGCCATTTTGTTGAGGTGTCCCCGGGATTGTTTTCTGCATTCGGATTCCATGGTCGGTGCAGTAATTCTTGATACCTTCACTGCTGTACTCGCCACCATTATCCGATCTGAGACATTTCACTTGTAGACCTATCTCATTTTCCACTAGTGCCCTCCATCTCCTGAATGTATCAAAGGCATCAGATTTTCTTTTTAAGAAATACACCCATACCTTTCTAGTGGAATCATCGACGAATGTCATGTAGTACGTTGATCCACCAAGAGATGACACTGGTGCTGGCCCCCACAAATCGGTGTGAACAAGCTCCAACTTTTCTTTCCTCGGAGTTCTTCCAGTGGTCAAGAAGCTCACCCGCTTCTGCTTTCCGAACACGCAGTGTTCACAATGACCCACCTCCACCGATTTTAACTCGGGCAACCGTCCTTTCGACTTCAGCACGTTCATTCCTTTCTCGCTCATGTGGCCCAAGCGATTGTGCCACAGGTTAGCCTGCGATACAGTTCCTGCAAAGGGGATGTTGGAACTGGATCCTCCCGCCATGTAGAGCGTTCCCGACTTTAGTCCTCGTGCCAAAGTCATTGCTCCCCAACTGATCTTCCACTTCGCGTCTCCAAACGTCGTGTGGAATCCATCACTATCCAGCTGTCCGACTGAGATCAAGTTCCTCTTCAGTCCAGCTGTCCGACTGAGATCAAGTTCCTCTTCAGTCCTGGTATGTGTCTCACATCATGTAGGGTCCAGCATGACCCATTCGTTGATTTGATCCGCACATCTCCCTTTCCTACAATCTTGAGGGGTTTGTTATCTGCAAGATAAACTAAGCCAAAATCACCTGAGGTGTATGGCTCCATGATGTCTTTATTGCTGCATGAGTGGAATGAGGCCCCTGAATCCACAACCCAATCATCGGAAAAACTGCTCACACTCAACAAGAGTGCATCCGTGATCTCTTCCGCCGCGGCATTCGCTGTCCGGCCCTCCTTTTCCTTCTTTGGCGCCCGACATTCGCTTTTCATGTGTCCGGGCTTCTCGCAGTTCCAGCACACCATCTCCTTCTTGCCCTTGTTCTTCCCCCTGGACCTTAACCTTCCACGGTATTTACCCCGTGTGTCAAGTCTCCCTCTGGACTCTGTATGTAGTGCAGAGCCAGATGATCCACCCGTCTGCTTTCTACGGGTTTCCTCGTTCAACATCATGTCCCTGATGTTGTCGAACTTCATCTTCTCCTTCCCAGACGAAGTGCTCACCGAAGTAACAACCACATCCCAACTATCATGTAAAGATGAAAGCAAAATTAACGCTTTTACCTCATCGTCAAACACGATATCCACAGACGCCAGCTGTGTCGTGAGTTGGTTGAAGTCATTGAGGTGATCGGCCACCGACTTCCTCTCTTCCATCTGCAACCTGAATAGTTTTTTCATCAGCATAACCTTGTTCATTGCTGAGGGTTTCTCGTACATATCGGCAAGAGTCTGTAGGACTTCCTTTGTGCTCTTTGCTCCCTTCACATGATAGGCGACATTCCGAGAGAGCGACAGGATTATTGCGCTCATCGCCTTTCGATCGAGCACCTTCCATTCTTCATCACTCGTCTTCTCGGACTTCTCTGCAAGTGGTTCATACAGGTCCTTCCCGTACAGGTAGGCCTCCATCTGCATACGCCAAAATCCAAAGTCGGAACCATTGAACCGTTCGACTGGAAACTTTCCCTCCATCTTAACTCCTTGAACCAGGCTCTGATACCAGTTGTTAGGAAATGGATCGGGTTAAGATGGATAACAGGTGGAATATGAAGGCGATAAAAGACACGCGAATTTGTTAACCCAGTTTGGATATAAATCCTACGTCTGGGGGCGATACCAAGCCAGGAGAAAACACTCAAAGAGGAGGAAAATTGAGGAGTACAACACACACACACTTGTATGCAAGTCTTCACCACACGTGAAAGACAACACTCACCCTCGTCTCAACTCTTTCTTTTCTCTCTACTCTATTCTACTCTGCTCTGCAAAACAATGCTAATAAGAGTAGAATATATATAGCCATGACTTATCCTTTTTCCAACTCAACTTGGGATTTCTAAGTTGAATCGGGTTATCCTTCTCCAACTCAACTTTGAATCGGGTTATCCTTCTCCAACTCAACTTTGAATCGGGTTATCCTTCTCCAACTTAACTTGGGATTTTTTCTTTTTCAAATCAATCTTCACAACTTAACACTACTATTTATGACGATGTTATTAATTAGATACCGACATTAGTAGAGTGCCATTTAGCTAATAAGCCCATGGATATTGAGGTTCCACAAGCCGTACTTCCTGATACTGTATTTCAAGCAGTTGTTCGAATTCCTTATGATAAGCAAGTGAAACAAGTTCTTGCTAACTCTTTCTGTTCTGTTACAGCCAAGCAAGAATTAAGCTATTTTAGAGTTCTTTTAGGGGTCTTGAAGTCTCAATCTTTCTTAAGAAGCCAAAGTAAACCATGTAAATGATCGAGACCTCGCAAACAACAACGCTCCTTCCCCATATGGAGTTGGAACCCAAAGGCAATCGTTGTGTTTATTGTAGGGGAAAGGGTGAAAAACCAATCATATTAGGGGTCTGACACGCCCATTAGGTCAGATCAAGGAGGGTTGGTGTGGCACCTAAGGCCACAGCTTTTGAAGGTATAAATGGATCTTAGAGCGTATAGGAGACACTTTTGTCATAATACTGACAGGGGACAGTTCTATCTTGGAATCCACAATACTTGCTACATACTCCGACTGCACTGGATAATGCTTATGACGACCATGCCTCACAAAACGGCTATCGCTCGCCGTATACAAGATACAATCTTCGTATACACGTGACTGTCATGATTCCTCAAGTTCGAGAACTAATCTCGTACTATTGAAATCGAGAATCCCAATCATACCGACCAAGGCCCTAAGCCTTCCATATGACGATTCTCGTGAATCAGTACATTTAGTCGACTACCTTTCTGTCTAACCCACTAAAATTGAATAGACGACCTACGTCTCCTACTGATGAAACACGACTGCAGTACTTAGTGCAAGTCTCTGTATGATCCTCGATGCCCTGTCTTAAATTCCTCGATTTGGAACGTTTCAAATCGACCCTTAATAGTTGGTTTTATAGCTGCCAAACCAGTGAGCAACCCAACTCCACAGGTTTAACCTTTCAGTCTGTGGGCATTATGTTGTAGCATTGAAATCCCGTTCAACATCAGTTGTAAGCACAATGAAACACACTGCTAACTTGATTAACACTTATCGTATTCATCAATTGAATATTATTCGATAAAGATAGACGAATGTCAAATAACCAATTCAATTGGCTTTTGGTCACCCATTCCAATAAGGATACTTTTGAGATTTGATGTAGTTATACAGATTTATGTAGTTTATTAAATTGATTTAGTACTCCTAACATTTATTTACAGCCATCAAATAGATCATTCTGTTGGTCAAAGTTTACAAAATTTACTGATAATAGCAAGAATTGAATAAAGATCCATATTTACACCCGATTGATTTACAATTAACCTATTGTAGGTCAAATGAATCTTTACAAATTACCTTTATAAGGCTGAAGATATACCTCCTCACGTGCATTAACAAATATGAAGATATATAAAATTTTATTTCACTTACAATAAATCTATTGTACGTCACAAATCAGAAGTATATATGAATTTTAATTTTTTTATTTATTTTGCAAATATCAACAAGTTTAATTAATTTTGACTACTATAAAATTAATTCGTTAGTGAACATTAAAAGTATTAGATACAATTTTCAATCGCATAAGTTTTACGTATAATTACACCAAAATTTATAAAAATGCGGTGTAGTTACCAATTTATTTAATTTACATTTACATATTACTTAAAAAGTTGTATCCCTCAAATAGAAAAATGCTTACTCGTTTCGGATACTATATGTGGATTCAAATAAGTACAATGAGATTAAGAACTTAGATTCTCTATATATATAATCTCATTATTTACGTACTTCTGAAAGTAGATTTATAACTATAATAAATTCTCATTTTTAATTTTCATACCAATCTCAAATTGATGAAAGAATTCTCTTGGAACTCATGTGTTTGTTTTTTTTCTTTTTTAAAGATAACAGTGACATGATTTGTATGTGTTTTTTCTGTCAATTTTTTAACAAAAATTGACAGAAAAACTGAAATTGAGACTTTTTTTTTTTTGCAAGTTTGAGACTATTTCCGATAACCCAATTAGTAATACGATTGGTATCTAAATTATGAAATAAAAAATTGCAATTTTTCCTCTCATGTTTGATCAACATAATAAGAAAATTTGATTTCTTTTTATCTATCACTTGAAAATACGGTTTTCATTTATTTTCCATAAAATTATCATTTATTCTTAATTTTATTACTTTCGCAATCCAAGGAGGCTCCGTTTTTCTTTGTCATAAGAAATAACTAGACGATAAGATAGATTAAAATTAAATATATGACAAAAAATAAAACCCTTGTCGATCTTCATTGCACTTAGGAGGGGCGGCCATCTAAGATTGTCCCAAATGATCGAGCCTACTTTAAAATTTGTGGTAGCAAAAACTACGTTGACGCGAATCCTTTTTTTTTTAAATAAATTGTGCAATTAGAAAAGATTAAACTATATAATAGTGTTGGATTTGTTGAATATCCTTTTACCATAAAACAAAAAACATTTTTTGATGAATTAAATTAATAAAATAATAAATAAATTGTGCAATTAGAAAAGACTAAACTATATAATAGTGTTGGATTTGTTGAATATCATTTTACCATAAAACAAAAAACATTTTTTGATGAATTAAATTAATAAAATAATAATTCGTCGCCTGAGAGATTCGAACTCTCGCGGGGAAACCCCATGTACTTAGCAGGCACACGCCTTAACCACTCGGCCAAAGCGACATAGATGACGTTTTAAATCATCCGCCTGTATTAAAACAATATAAATTAATTAGTTCCTTCTCGTCGAGCTATATTAACATAAAATAGAAAGACACTTTGGGCTTGTTGATTTGTAACACCACTTTATTATTTTTTATAATATATTTTAAAACGTGAAAAATTATGCATGTAGGAACGACTAACCATTGTGCTTAATTATTAATGTCATTGTGCTTTTGTGCTAATTAATTAATTAATTAGTGAAAAATTACCTAACCTTTTTATTTTTATTTTTAAAATAAAATTAGTTGTAATCATATAATGATCTCAATAAATATATTAATAATATCAAATATTTATAACTAATCAATAATTACTATTAAAATAGAGCTACATTTCATGAGTTGATGAGATACGAACTTGTGACTTTATAATTATGGATTCTTGATTTTGTCAATTATATTAAATTCATTAATTAGTACACTACAAAAAAATTATTCTACAGTAACAACTTTTGTAACGACCATGTTATTAATTTGTAACAGCTTTTGTAACGACCATGTTATTAATTTGTAACGTACACCCTTATCGCGGTTTTTTTGGGCATTACAAAATATTTGTAACGGCTTGCTTGAAAGCCATTAAAATTTGTAGTGGTCTTTTTACCAGCCATACCTGACCATTACAATTGTAGTCCGATGGAAAAAAATGAATTTGGACCTGCTTTTAGAACTATTCAATTAATTTTAATTTAATTGTTATTTATACGGTTTTTGTAATACATATAGGTATGGTTGTGATTCAATTTTGGCTCGATTTTTTGATTACACTTTGTAACGACTTGCATTATATTATAACGGTTTTTGTATCAAGTATTGTATTTCTTTTTTCAACAGTTTTTTAATGGTCTTTATAACACCAGATGCGTATGTTGGTTTTGGTTTTGTATCTGCCTTTGTTATTATTTTTTACACTGCTTTAGTAATAGCTCTTAGGACGACTTTTTCAAAATTGATAACTATCTTTTGCACGATCTTTGTAACGGGTTCAGGATTATGAGATAGTAATTCATATTCTCAATAAATTATTCAAACTTTTGTTATATGTAGTAAATAAAAAATATATATAATATAGCAAGAAAATAAAAATAATTTAATTACAAAAATAAAAATATTATTTTTACAAATAAGAAAAATCCTAGCTAATCTAAATGAGCATCCCTTTCGGCCATGTGTTCGTCGTCGTCATCGTTGCCATCATCTAATGGGGGATTAGCTCGAGGCTAGGGCACTGGAGGATCGGGCCAGGTGGGATCCATCCGCTGTAATCCACTCCTCATGACTCGATACCTGATCATCAAGGTTGGGGCGAGGCAGTTGTGGTGGTGAGGGTGATGGAGCAGTGGAGCTACTGTATGGTCTAGCAACCGTGTGGTGGGCCTCGTACTCGAGACTGAATACTCAGCCCCTCTTTTGACCGCGCGCTATTGACAGCCACACCTATTGCTCATTCGGGGCCATCGAGCCTTGGGAGGATAATAGAGGGTCTTGATCACTGTTTTGCTCTCTTTGGCATTCCTCCATCATCTTCGCAAGAGCTCCTGCAAATAGATTAAATAATTAGATTTAAAAAAAAACTAATTTTAAATAAAAAATTAAATTATTTTTTCTACTTACCGCGACCTCCACTGCTCTCAGGCCGCTCCATTGGCCGTCCTTCTTTTTTTAGCACTTCTCAAACACCTCTATCTATTTGACGGGGCTTTCGAGTTGTGCCTCTTGTTCAAAAATTATTTTAAGAAATAATTAAAAATTTTAAAAAATGAATTAAATTAATACTATAGCTTAAATACTTACCATCTTACGCTTATGGGCCCCAATGGAGAACGACCCAAGTTGTAGATGGTAGCAGCTACGTCCAGGTTGGCTATATGGTTGACCTTATTCTTCACGGATTGTGCCTGAAATTCTGGGCTCGCCCAGTACTCCAGAAGCTGGCGCCAAATCTCCTCGGCCAGCCACAACGGTAGGGCCAACTAGTTCCGAGCATCGATGGACCGCTTCTGCAGGAACTTCTCCACCTATGACTTGACAACCTTGAACATTGACTCATCGTGGCAGTCCCACCAGTAGGACATCTGTAAATTTCACATATTAAAAAAAATATAAATATTAGATTAAAAATATAAGTATTACTTAAAATTAAATATTATTCTTACCTTTAAATGTTGAAATCAGAATACCTAGTACTCCTGTGAGATCTGCAATATGTTTCTCTAAGGATGCGGATAATGCCCTTTGACCGTAGCATGGATCACCGTGTGAAAATCCCAATCGAACCTGAAAACATAATTAAAAATTAAAATAATAAAAATACTTAAATAAAATTTTATAAAATAGTTAAATAAATTTACGTACGTACCTCGCATTTGGAAGCTGATATAATGCCTTTCTGTTTCATTTTTTTTTTTAAAATTCTATCTTTCTGTTTTAGTTTTATGTTTCAATTTTCTGTTTTTGCTTCAACTTTTTCTATTTTTCAGTTTTAGTTTTTCTATTTTGGAATATAATCAATTTATTCATTTTCTGTTTCCTTTGAACAGGCCTCTCCTTTAGTAAGTTAATGGAAGTATCATATTTGCAAGCCAAGGCTGAAATGTCATACCTATTAAGTTATTTTCAAATTTTGGTATCAAAATTACAACATGCCCTGTATAATGATACGAAAATTACAATTTTCTCCAACCAAAAACACACAAATCTCTAAAGTGTTTGGAATTTTTAAGGACATTCTTGTCCTTTTGCATGTTAATATATTTTTCCCTATATAGGTCAATCCATTGTCTATTTCCCTATAATTGTTACTTCCCATGGGACCAAGACTTTAGATGAGGACAATTGTCATGAGAGCAATTTACAATGATTCACTATCAATACTGTTCACATGGTCCTTTCTGTTATAACCCTATTAATTGAGTGATTAAATCGTTATGCTTTTACTTCTTATGACCGTCGATCTTTAGATAATTGTCAATCTTTGGATTTATCAACTATTTAGTAAGTTTTAAGAATTCAAGTGATGCTTTTACTGTTAAATTTGTAACGGTCCTTGTACCGGCTTTTGTATGCCATTACAAATCTAATCACATAAAAAAGAATGAATTTAAAACTGCTTTTGTAACGACTCAATAGAATTTTGATTTAATTGTCATTGTAACGGGCAACTGGGGTTTGCTCCTGCGGCACTGGAAGGACAGTCACAAGTACTCCAGCTGCACCCTCTCCTCGCCATGAGAAGTCTAATTATAATAATATGGCATAAACCCTCACATACACAAATGATAACTGACATCATCTGTTGTTGTGAACTTTGTGTTTTTGCATTTTCGGCAAGGGTACCTAATTTTGTTTACCATCCATATATCTACGCTGACCCTTTGCCCATTCTATGAAAGTCTTAAGCTCATACTAAACTCTAGTGTAGGACCTGCCCTTCCTAGGAGGTTCTTATTATGCATCCATCTCCTCAATTCTCGTAATATGATGATATATATCACTGTATTTACACGTATATATATAATTAAGTTTCTAAATGACAACTACAAATATTACATTGCACTATTCAGAAGAATCCATATAATTAACATGATATAAGATTAACAAAAAATCATAAAACTAAAATAAGAAAATTATAATTAATTTAACTAAACACAATCAAGTATTAAATTAGTCTCTGTTACCTGGTCAACCAACTTAAGTGATGATCACCACTAGTTGATGGTCCAAAATTCAAGTAATAATTTACAAACTATTCAAATGTATATGCACGAAAATCAAGGTGTTGAGAGTGTACGTGGTTAGCAAGAATTTCTACAACAAATTAATGAAATGAAATGAAAACAACTTGCACATATATATAAGTTTTTTTGTAGCATTTTTTGGAACGGCCTTTGGAACTCCTAAGATAGCCGTTCAAAACTAGTAGTTAGAAAATGAAGTCGTTATTTTGTAACGGATTTTGTAAAGGCCTTTATAAAGAAAACTGTCTCTAGTGTCACGATTTTTGTAACAAAGCCTTTCTGTATGTTTTCCCGGAGTAATGGCTCTTTATTTTACAAAAAAGCCGTTACAAAAATAATGAGCCGTTACAAAAACTATAGCAAATTAGTAACAGTCTATGAATTGTAATGGTTTTACATACATATAAATCTTTTGACGGCGAATTTAACTGTTCTGACTGTTATAAATTAAATATATTTTTATTACCCCCTCAATGACGTCAGCACGCCCAATCCGTAATAAAAATATTAAAAGGCCGTATGTATTGTAACGGCCATATGGCCGTTATAAATTCTCGCATTTTTTTGTAGTGTCACTCCTCCTTAAAGTTGCCCGAGACATCGAGAGTATAATGACTTGGTCACAGTAAGTTGAAAGTGCAACAAACAAAACATTAGTGAATCCAAATATATTTTTGATGTAATAGAAATCAATACTACAAATAGAAAATAAAAAAGTGATAGTACAAGATGATATTAATACTGAGCATTACATGTATCCCAAAAAAAAAGGTACAAGCTCTATCTAATGTCAAATACACAATAAAAATCCAGCAAAGAATATGCAAATCTATATGATAAATAAACAAACTGAGCAAAATCAATAAAGAATTACAGAATTAGTGAAATTCAACTAGCTAATGCGACAACACAAAATCGACTATGCACTAGTTTAAAATAAGATTTCTAAACTTCACCAAAGAACACCTTTAACTCACATCAAATGAGTATTACGAGGAAATCAAGTAAAAATTTATGAATAAGAATGGTATCCAATTACTATCCACATTTAATTTTAAATGTTAGCCTAGAGCATGGCTTATATCTTGGAGGATCTAACCATAATTAACCAATCACTGAAGCATGCACAAGAAACTACAAGAATCTCCTCATTAGCCTGTTACTAATTTCACAACTTAGGCACTAGGTCAAAAATTCAAAGAACCAGTCCAAAAATCGTTCTAACTTTGAGCGAACATTAATTAAAAAAAAAATCATTCCTAAATATATTACAATAGCCTAAAAAAAAGAGGAAAAATCAAAATATAGGAACGGTCAATTTATATTAACCATTCCAAAATCAGGGTGAAATTATTTTAAAAATACCAAAAAAGAAAATTAAAATTTTAATATTGTTGAAAAAGGTTTAAAAATTTAAGTGACAAAACGCGGTGCCACAATTTTAATTTAAAAAAAAAAAAAAAATTTATGTCACCGCGGTAGAAAACCGCAGTGACATATTGAAATTAAAAAAATAAGCATAGTTAATTTAATAAAAAACAAAAGTAGTTAATTCATTATGGTCTGAGACTACCATCATTCGAATCCTCTCGTTCAGACGATTCCAAAGAGACCAGCCTTGCTCAATTTCATTAAGTATTTATTGAGATATGAAAATTTGAAGTATTTCCGCCGTCAATATTTGCGTTGAAGTTGTTTGCCGTCGTTTCTCCGCCATCAGGACGAATCACGGATTGAGACCACTATTGTTCGAATTCTTTCGTCCAGACGATTCCAACGAGGCCAGTCTTGCTCAATTTTTTCAAGTATTTGTTGAGATTTGAAAATTTGAAATATTTTCGCCGTCAATATTTGTGCTGAAATTAATTGTGATCGTTTCTCCGCCGTCTGTACGAATCACGGCCTAAGACCATCGCTGCTTGAATCCTCTCATCTTGACGATTCCAACGAGATCAAATTTACTTATTTCCGTCAATATTTCACCACGATTCGAATTATTAAATTATTTCACAATGTTTTTCTTTTTTATGTCAGCTAAAATTGCATGATTTGTTTTTAATGAATTAACTACTTTTGTTTTTTATTAAATTAACTATGCCACTGCGGTCTATTACCGCGGTGGCTTATTTTATTATTTTTCTTTATTTCAATATGCCACTTAAATTTTTAAACCTTTTTACAACAACATCAAAATTTTAATTTTCTTTTTTTTTTTGGTATTTTTAAAATAATTTCACCCAAAATCAGTTCCCAAAAATTTAATTTCGCGCCAAATGAAAAATGGAGGAAAAATCAAACTTAGAAACATTTTTTAAATGTTTGACAGCTCCTAAGATGAATTTAAATAAAATTATTTCTAAATGTATAAAATATTTGTTCCTAAAATGACTTTAAGAAAATCATTCCTAAAGGAGTTCCAAAACCGTTCCAAAATATGTCAATAGAATCCTTGTTCACTTTCCGATCACGATATCTCAACATCCGAACCCTGATTAATTCCAAACTTAAATGCATAATAATACTTTCCATATGTGAACATATCCAGTGGTCTGATCTAAAATCACATAGTCCGATGGACAGTTGCATCATTTTTAGCCTCGTCGATTGTGTATAGATACGATATCTCAGTATCCAAAAATGTTCAAAACTTCATCGAATAAATTTTGTCGATTTAATAATATCCAATAGTCTGATTAAAATTTTAGCGGTCTGATTAGGTGATCCAATACAATATAAGATGCTACTTACATCTATGTAAGACTAACAAGCTTATATATGTACAAATATACTTGATCATGTATCAATTTAATTCAAAGCTATTATATGTTTCCAATGACCTTAATTAATTTATGGTTTACTTTTTTTTTTATCATTAACATGTTTAGGATGATTTTTCCTATATTTTTTATTTTTTTAATTTTTTTAGGAAAATAATTTTGGCACACAATTAGGAACGATTTTTTTAAAAATAAGAACGGTTTTGTTAAAAATGCTCCAAAATGACGTCGTTCTTCGATTAAATAACATCGATTTTATTTTTAGGAATGGTTATTATTAAAAATGCTCATCAATTGAAACGACGTCGTTTTGGTTATTGGAACGATTTTATAAACAATGTCCGTTCTAAAGCCCGTTATAAAAATCAATATATATACAACAATTAGCAGATTTTTTCTTTCCCTTCTCCCTTTCTCTCCCTTACTCTCCATTACTCTCGTCCTCTCTCTCTTTCCCCGACCTCTTGCCTCCCTGCGTCGTCCCTCGGCGTCACCCCTTCCTCGACACTAGTAGAGGTAATTACCGGTTTTTTTCTTCTTTTTCCTCCCTATTTTTGTTGACCCCCCCCCCCCCACATTTCTCTTCGTTTTTCCTCCCCCATTTTTCTTCATTTTTCCCCCATTTTCTGAAATAATTTTCCTCCATTTATCACCAATACAATAAAAATAGTTTCAAAATTCAGGCACAAGTATTATAAAAACCATTCTAATACCCCGACAAAAATAATGTAGCTGTTCCAATTTCGTCAAAATCATTTCAATTAAAAAAATAATTTTTTTTTGATAAATTCAATATTAGGAATGATTTTTCATATAGTGTTACAGTTCCCATCCCAATTAGGAATGGTCGTGCATGAATCGTTCCTATATTTTTGTAACGCCATTTATAAGGACAGATTTTCAATCGTTCAAAAAATCGCTCCAAATAAGTTAGTTGTCCTGCAAACCGTTCCAAAAACCAAAAGAAAAAAAACGTTCTTGAACACGCCCTAAATCCCACCTTTTCTTGTAGTGTTACCAACAGAGCGGTAAGGCCCACAAACCTACTCTTTCTTTTCTGAGATGGCAGGCCCAAGGTACAAGCCCATTTTTAATCGGGCACGTCATCCTACAATTGGGAGAACACATCATATGAATTGCCAACATATTATACACATCACCCTAGAATATATTCAGGTGGTTTCAAGTAAATCGGTAATAAATAAGCTGAAAAATTCACAAATAACCAACTCCCGAACTTTTAAGCAGATAGAGTAGGGTTCAGTCCAGGTTACCTATCTCATTTAAATCTAGTCCAAAGCACAAACGATATTTTCTAGATGATGAACAACTCAAAGGACTTTCCAATGGCGTACGACACTCTACAACAACCCCCGTACCTTGCTCTATACACGCCTATAAATAGAGATTTTGTACAGTCATTTGGTAACACCAATCCTCTCATTCAAACTCTCACTATTCTCATTGTTTTATCTCGATTTTCAAGCTATTCTAAGCTTACATTTTGTACTCCACACGAATACTTATCACTCTCATATCATATTTCATCATTATTCTTACCATAATTCAAGTTTTTCTTTTATCTCTTTTTTAATCCGTTACTGACTTAAACATTAGAGTGCTAACTTCCGTTTTACAGGGTTAGTCTCAGATAATTTTCAGATTTGAAGAAAGATCCTTCGACCCTTCTGATGTGGCCAAAAATCTGATACACATCAATAGTATTAATTATTTAAAATTATTTTTTACAATTATTTTATAGTTTTAATTTTTTCCCTTTTATTTTTTCTATTTTTCCATTTGCTCATTATTATAAGTTCAACATATATATATATATTGAGATAGTTAAATAAAAAATTTACTTATAATTTTTATAAATATTTTTATAGTCTTATTTTGAGAAATTTAAGCACATTGATGGTGTGTGCGGAAAAGTGCTTGCAGGTATCAATCATAGCCATTGGTTGAGGCCTCCAATTTGCGGTGACCTCATTTTCCGGTGGCAGGTCATATTGGGTCCAATTTGATAAATCTTTTTACACACTTGTCAATTTCATTGATGGCCCATGAATTAAGGTTGTACCAATTACTACAACATAATTGCTTCAAAAAGCTCCAACCCACCATTTGTCATACACTCATAACTAGTTTATTTTTAGGGTAAATTACAATAATTTTTTTAAAATTTGATATAATTATAAATACTTCTTCCCTTGTAAAATTATCAAAAAAAACAAAAATTATTTTAACTGCCGTCCACCAAGTTAGTTAGGTTTTCATTCATTTTTTAATGGTGAACTGATCAAAATGTCATTTATGAATTATGAATTATAATTTTACTTATTATTTAAAATTTTCTTATAGACTAAGTGAATAAATTTTTCGTAATATTTTAAAATTTTCTCAGTCCACCTCGTCCGATTTTTTTTATTTTTTCTAAAAAAAATTCTTTTAAAAAATTTACAGCTGAAGCAAAATTGATAATTCCAAGCGTCCATCCAGGGATTACATAATTTCATCAAAAGCCGGGGATATTAATAATTTTTCAAATAATGAGGGAGTATTCTTAATTATGCCAAATTTACTCTTTTACTCTCATTCCGACATGATCAATTTCATGTCCAATATAAAATGATAACATACCTGGTAAAAACAATAAGTACCTGTTGTTCCTTAGCCTCTTCAAGTATGTATTGTGGTTCACCTTCTGCAATTAAACTTGAAAGTTGAAGGGTGATGCTAAGGATTTTACCAAGAAAAAGGAATCAGACAACATTAAATGTTATAGCTGTTGATAATTTAGACATCATTGACATTGTTTTTCTCTTCTTTTTTTTCAAAATAAATAAATAAAATTTTAGTTCATCCAAAATTCCAATGTGCAGTCAATCCTACATAAGCTTCAAGTACGACTTACACTGGCTCGACATTAGGCGATTTGATGGAGTACATAAAGATACAAGCACTGTGGGTGCGCTGATGGTTTGAGATGTGCAGCAGAGGATTTTTAGTGTAGAATTACCTATTGCTATTAGCACTTGTGCGCTTTACCGCTTATGGCGAATTTCTTGGCATGTCGAGGAAACCGCTTAAACTAAGCAAGTTGTATTGTACTATTGTACTTTTTTTTTACTGAATGAAAATTACATTTACCGAAAAAAAAACTTACATTGACTCTTAATTGAATTTTCTATTTAAAATTCTATTCTAATTAATATGCAGACCGCGTGTATAAAAACTACATTTATTTTATTTTAAAAAAAATTATATTAATGTTCATTAAGTTGAACCAACCTTTTAAGAGAAAATTCAGACATCCAAAATCAAGAGTAGCCATGTAATGATATTTCATTTCCCATGTAACAAAACAAGTCTCCAGCAACATATATACATATGAATTATGACATATCCCTTTCCAATACTCTTCCCTAAAAACCACAAAAATTCAAACAAATCTGCCAAGACAGCCCAACTGAGAAACCTATATACAGAAATGGCCTATATCCCTTGTAAAAAACCTTAGATTCTTGATCCTATTATTAAAAAAAAACACAGAAAGTCAGAAACAAGGGATGAAAAAGGCATAGAACCAACACTCCTTTCTATGATGATCGACTAAATCCTCCTCCTACAGGAACTCCGGAGTCGACCACAACGGAAATGGAATCTGTATGAGTTTGGTCTGCTCCATTACCCTCTGCTCGTTCAGAAGTTGGGAGCAGCCACTGCTGAGAATGCTCAAACGTCGTCTCAGAACTATCAAATAAATGAGCTGCCATCAGAGTAGCCGCTCGGACATGTTTCACTTCAGCAGCGTCTTGTACTGAAAGACGGCAGACTGGGCAAGTAGACCGTCGTCTGAGCCATGTATCGATGCATGATAAATGGAAACTATGGCCACAGTTTGGCATGATTCTCAAAACTTCTTTCTCTTGGTACTCTGCCAAACATATGCTACATCTGTAATTTCAAGAGAACATACATCAAAATCTATAGGTTGACAGCAACTTCTGAACTAACTGTAGTGAGTAAATCATAGTGACAGCGTAGACTCACTGTGCATCTTCTGTTGAACTGAATGCTTCAATATCGAACTTCATCGTGGGAATTGCAGCAATGCCTACTGGTTCGAGACCATTGGCATGGTTTTCTGCCTGCCGCAAAGAGATCCAAATTTGAAAATGAGATGAAATGACATCCAGCCACCGATCTCTAAACGATAATTTGAGTTAAGGCAAGAATGATGCATATAGAACTTTATGGATTGTATATTCCAGACAGAACTTCATTTCAAGGATACATTTGATGGCACGTCTTTCTGCATATTAAGAGTATAAATTTCTTAATAAAATAACTATTAACACGGGACAGCTGCTTCAGAGGAAATGGCAACGATGCAACTCAAATCCTCTGAATGTGACAACACAACACAGGCCAAGAATCCCAACAATCACAAGAGCAATTGTTACAACACACGCCAATCACATAGGTCAATCAATGGTCTCTTTCCCTGTAATTACTTCCCATGGGACCATGATATTTGCGCTGCTACGGATTGTTGGGCCGAGGCCTACCATTCAAGACTATAGATGACGAAAATTGTACAACAGCCCAAATGTCATGTTTCGAGTGTGGTTCGTCATAAGAGCAATTGCTGACCATAAAGATCAAACTACTTACTCATAGTACTCAATAATGGATGCCTTAGCAAACAAAGTTAACTGGTTTCTGAATAAGCAGTATCAGCTACTACCTAACTCAGATAATTAGCACATTATGTGTTAAAAACACAGTAACAGGAAAATAAGTAACACAAGACAAAACTGTTTTTAAGGCAAGAAATTCTTGTTGGAAGAGAAGCCAGGACCGCAGAGACGTAGGACATACCAGCTCAAGATCAATCCTCGAATCGATTTCTAGCATTTGCTGAGCTTCCATAAGGCGGAGCCTCCTACAAATGAGTCTAGTGCAAACAAAAACAATGAAGGTTGCACTCATAGCAAACCCAATAATAGTTGTAATAAGATTCATGCCAGAGCCCAACATATCAAGACTCCTACTACTACTCTCCTTCAGCCCCAGGCTCCAAGCAAGCAAATTGAAGCCAAGATGTAAGAAAATTAAAAACTAAAAAAGAAGACAAGACAAACAAGAACAACCCCAGATCAAGAAGAAATGACAACCTTTCATGTCTTTATTATGAAAGTCAACTCCTCAGGTGACAAGTCCAGTTCAAGAAACAACCAAACAAAGAGAGGAAGAAAATCAACAGTGAAATGTGTAACTAATGTCAAAGTTGCTATTTACAATTTGTGATCTCAAGAACATAAAATTGTGACTTAAAAAAAAAGTCCATATCAAGAATCTCCAAGAAATGCAAGAAAGAGCGTAATTTTGTGGAAAACAATGTGTCGCTAATACACAAAATCATCATCAACAACAACAGTACACAAGAACCCAAAAAGAGGAAAACAACCTCAAAAACAACTATAAAGACAAAAATCTAACAAGATTTTTCACCAAGAAACCACAGATTTACAATTTAGAAACCAAGAACAGAAAAGGGTAAACAGGAATCCAAGAACGCTGCCCCAAAAAGGGAATCTTTAATCCCTTGAGGTGGACTTAAAGGGAAGAGCCTGGAATACAAGAAGTCTTCCATTTCATTTCTCTGTGGTTTCTACCTTTGGACTTGCGTTTTCATTAGGGTCCCACTCCAATTAAGGGGTCCCCTCTCTATTTATATTGGAAGTTGGATGAAATGGCGGCTAAAGATCAAAACCTCCCAAACTGTGGGGGGTGGGATTATTTCTCCTTCTCAGTAAAAGGGAGACAGATTTTTGCAAGTTTCTGGTCTGTCGACTACTCTTTCCTAGTTTTACTACTTTTGGATAAGGCCCTGAATTCTTGTCCTTCCTTTGATTTGGTAAATTTAAGGTTTTGATTGTGCTAATAAAGGTGTTGGAGTAGGTGGGAAAATTCTAGTTGAGAAGACTTTCTTTTGTGGGCAGAAAATGGTTTGGAAATTGACAAGAGAAGGAGACTAATACGTGGCGAGTTAAGGCTTATTACGTGAGCAAACAAGTCTAGTTTTCCACAAAATTTTCAAATTTTAATTATATTAAGGTGTAATTATATTTACAACCCCTCGTTTATTGCTCTTTTATATAAACAAATCTTATTTTTTAAAAAAATTACAGAGACCACCCCTAAAAGCTTTTAAAATTCAAAAATGCCTATGTTGATCCGATCGAACTTTAATTTAATCTACAATAATATAATGCCCTCAGGGGTATTTCTGTAATTATTAAATATAGAAGAGGTGTCAAAGTAATATTTATGGAAATGAATAATATGACCCCTTATATTGCTTTATTATTTGTATCGATTTTTAATTTAAATTTAAATTATTTTATTAATTTTTTTATTAAATCACTATATAAAATTACATCTCTTAATAATTGTAATGTTAAATTATTCAAATAATATATTACTAAAAATTAGTTACTAGGTTATAAATTTAAATTAAAAAATTATTACACTTCTATAAATTATTTTAAATTCTTAATATTAAAAAAATTATTCTCTATTTTTGTTTATAACTAAAGTTTACTAAAATTAATAAATTGTACATATGTGTATATATTTAAGCATGGTGGTAGGGTAGGGAAAAGGGGAAATTTTTTTTTAAAAATTAACTTAGTAATTTAAATTATCTTTAATAAATAAATTATTTATTTTATTAATTATTATATAATTTATATAAAGTGCATATTTTTTTGAGTTATTATTTCTTAGTTTTAGTAAAATTTAATTATAAAAACAAAAATAGAGGATATAAATAATTTTTTAATTTTAATAATTTTAAATAATTTATAAAAGTTGATAATTTTTAATTTAAATTCATAATCTAGCAATTAATTTTTTTAATATATTAATTGAATAATTTAATATTTTAATTATTAAAAGGTGTAACTTTTATATATAGATTTAATTAAAAAAAGATTAATAAAATAATTTAAATTTAAATTAAAAATTAATATAAATAATAAAAAAACATTAAATTATATTCATCCCCATATATATTTAGACACTCTCCCTACCTTTTGGTAATTACAGAAACTCCTCTAAGGTCATTTATGTCCTTGAAGAATCATATTAAAGTTTTACTAGATCAATAGAGTCATTTTGGGATTTTAAAGGTTGCAAGTGATGGTTTCTATAATATTTCAAAAGACAGAGGTTGTCTGTATAAAAGGGCAATAGTGAGAGGGTGTAAATGTAATTATCCCTTATATTAAAATGAACTCTGAGTTGGTTGCTTGTGTTTTCATCTCGTTTCGACGAGAAATACAAAGATTAGTTGAGTGTGTAATTGATCGTGAGATAAAAATATAATGATGATAGCTGATACGATATGTGAAATGAGATATATTTTACAAACAAGCGCAATTTTTCGCATTTCAAGTCCGGACTCAATACATAAAAAAATATTCAATTAATTAAAAATTCGATCATCTATAGTAGACTGATTGATTCGTGCCCACGTCTAGTGACATAGATGTCTTAAAAATAATAAAATTAAGAATAAATTATAAACAACTTTCTTAAAATTTTCTATAATTATAAATATATTTTATAATTAATAATTGTCTAACAAATATTAGAAATAAGCTTTCAAAGTTTCTTATTTATATTATTTCCAGTATTTAATTATTTCATGATTTTCACTAATGACTTTATTTTATTGTCAGTTTATTATATCATTATATGACCGTTGGACTTTTAATATAATTTTATGAGCCACTTATGGTGTTTTGATTTGTCTTAATCATATTTATTTTCAATTTATAATATATTTTAATAGAATCATTATTCTTCATTTATATAAAGAGGTCGTTTGAGGTAATTTATAAAGAAGAAGTTTGAGAAACATTTTATATTTTCACAAGTATTTTACTGTTTTGATAACGTGATTGTGGACTGGTTTCTAGTCTCCTTGTGATCGTACACATGGGATGAGACACTGCAGAAAGCTAATAGGATTTTATCGTAGAGTCATGGTCAACAGTTAAAACCTGCACGTAGGGAGACAATCATGACTTTAGGTCAGCGACAAGTGTCGTGACTCTCCATCGGTGTAGTTTTTCTATTTTCTAAGTTTATTTCATTCATTTCCTTATATTATGTAATGTAATAATTTATATAATGTTATTTTGTGTATGAAATTGTTCTGAAATATGATCATAAATACAAATCACACAATTTCCATAACAAGAATTACTCTCCTACAATGGGCTGTCACGAGGGGCTATTTGTTGGACAACTATTAATTTTAGAGGGATATTTATAATTTTTCAAACGACAAAAGAGTATTTATAATTATGGCGAACATCAAAAGAGTCTGTTGTAATTTACCCTAAAATTAATTGGGTGATACATCATATATAAATATATTAATATCTATGCTAATAAAAGAAAAAATTACTTTTTTACTCACAAAGAACAGTTACTTACACTGCGAAACTAATTTCTTAATTACCAAAAATATCCCTTATATAGTTTTCAATCACCCTTACTCAAATTATTATTCTCATCTATATATCTATAAGCTCTATTTATATTTGCTCATAAACAATGGTTTCTGACATCGTGACACCAAATCTTTTGTGTTGATAATATTCTTAAATTAATTTTTTTATTAACTTATTTTTAATTTTTTAAATATGATATGCTGATTTATATATTTTATTCTTATATTTAATATATTTTAAAGTATAAAAAGTTTATTTATTGTCTGCACATAAGAACGACGTGTGATAACGGGTAGTATGTTTAAAAAAAAAAAAAAGTTGTCTTATCTATACCTTATTATTAATTGGGAACATCACTTTGACTTTTTTATTTTTTAAGCTAATTCACATATTTTTTAATATTTAATTTAATAAAATTTATATATTTATTTATTATCTCCCCCCCCCCTCCCACACTTCTAAACCTCCACGCTTCTCAAGTTCCACTAACTTAACTTATATAAATTCTAAAAATATAAATTCTCCACTACTATTAAGGTTTATATAATTTTTTTTATATGATTTGAGTGTAAATTTACTAAATGATATTAATAAAATTATGAATATGATTTACATTGCAACTTGACATTATTTTTATTATTATTCATATTTAAATTATCTAAAAGGAAAAAACTTTCTACACTCACAAACGACGATTAATGACACTGGTATACCAATTTATTGTGAAGTTAATAATGTCTTTCGATCGATAAAATAAATAACTTATTTAACTGTTCAAATTTTATACTAATAAATAAATAAATTTTTCTTTCTTTCTTCTTTTTTATTTTTAATGTAATGTATTAATTTATGTATTTTATTTTTATTGATAATATATTTTAAAGTATGTAAAAAATTTACTCATTATATACACATAGAAACGACATTTCACGACGATTATTTAATATAAAAAGAAAAAGCATTTTTCACTCACAAAAGACATTATGTGACACTATTATATTAATTCTTTTATTATGCCGATCGGTGATTTATCTTTTTAATTTTTTAAAAATATAATATATTAATTTATATATTTTATTTTTATTTATAATTTTATTTTAAAAATAAAAATATTATTTATTCTATATTCACAACCACTAATTTGTTCGTATTATAAAAAGCAATGAAAGATTAAAGGGAGGTCAACCCATGGCCCGTAGTCCCAAAATTTCAAGCCCAGCCCAAAATGAGCAGGCCCGAGGACCACTCCGTCAATATTGTGTGCGTAACGCTGTCGTTTGAACTCGCCGTAGAACTGATTTCACCCGACTCCGATCTAGGGTTTCTCCACATCAATTAGGAGTAGCAAAGCTCGAAAGGTATAGTCTTGCGAGCTTATTCTATCTCTATTTTCGTGCGTATATTCGATTTTCGTATGTGTTTGACATACTACATTTGTGAGAAGTCCTTGGTTTATGAGGTAGTTGAGTGGAAAATTCTTCTGGCGAGAGCTGGAAAGGTTTTGCAAGGCGAAGAATCTTATTTTTGCTGAAGTTTTCAGGGTCATGAGGCCTGTGTTCTGCGGGGATCTCGATTTTGATTGTCGCGATTCTGATGTTGAACGTCTTTTCAGAAGATATGGGAGGGTTGACAGGGTGGACATGAAATCTGGTATAATTTACTCTTTACTATTGTTTAGATTTGGAGTAGCTCTTATGGCGTCAAGATTGTGGTCTTTTGTCCCGCTTTACTGAAATAATGGCTGATAATTATGCAATGAAAAAAATTATGGGCCTGGTGTTTGGTTGGCAGAGCGTTTTAATATTCTGCATGGAGATTGGGTGTTTTCTGTTGTCTGTTAAAAGTTTACTTTTTTCCGATGAAGGGATTAAATTACATATGATTGTTTAGCTTTGATCTTCAATTGTGTTTGAAGGAAGCGATTGACTAACATTGCAAAGCCATAACGTGTTCGTTCAACTAGTTCCAGTCGAACAATTTGTGCATATACACGTTAGTTCCCTTTACGAAGTGTGCGCCCTTTTCTGTAGAGCCCCCTACCTTAGTAGTTTCTTTGGTGCAGGATTACTTGGATATTCCATGATCTTCCTAGACGGATGGTTCTCTGTGTTAATTTTCTCACTTGTGCACAAGATACATGTTTGTCTTTGTTCTAAAGACCCATTATGATCTTTCATGGTCCCATCCTCTTTCCTGAGACCTGTGCCTTTTGCATTCCTCATGACTTTGCACAGTCTTCAATTTTAGACATGTTTCAACATAGATATCATGTCAATTGCAGATCTGGTGGCAGGTGTTGTACTTCCTTCATATGGAATTTCCCCTTTTCTCTCCCTCTGGTTTGCAGGGGTTTTGGGTGTGGCAACAGTTTACTTAATATCATGTGGTGATTAAGTGCTTTTAGTGGAGGCATCTTTAGTTAATTATCTGTCTTCCAACTGAAGTGTCTCGGCTTCTTTAACTTTTTTGGCTTTATAGGCTTCGCTTTTGTTTACATGGAAGATGAGCATGATGCAGAGGTTGCAATCCAGAAACTCGACGGGATACACTTTGGTAGAAAGGGATGCAAAATTCGTGTTGAGTGGACTAAGGTTTGTCTGTTGTTCCTTGGGATTTTCTTGCTTATATAGTATTTGCATGAGTTTCAATCATCAGCCAATTAGACATGGTTTTATTCTGTTCCATTACTAAACTAAGTTACTTGAGTTTGATCCCAGCGAGAACGTGGTGGCCGAAGGGATGATATCTCGAAAAGATCTTCAACCAACTCACGGCCTTCAAAGACTTTGTTTGTGATCAACTTCGACCCCATCAATACTAGGAACAGAGACATCGAAAGGTACTTTGAACATTATGGAAGAATATTAAGCGTCAGGATCAGAAGGAATTTTGCATTTGTGCAATATGAGTTGCAGGAGGATGCTACCCGAGCATTAGAAGCAAGCCACAGGAGGTCTGTCTTTCTGCAAGTAATTCATCATTTATTCTAGTGTCATTTCCTACATGCAATGGTGCACTTGGGGCGTCAGGATAATTTATTTAGTGTTAATGTTGCCAATGTTTTTGCTGAATGTTGTCATTTATTAGAACCACAAATCATATTATATACTCTCATAGGTTTCATGCTGCAGGGTGTTGTCGATTTATGAAATAATTTCTCACTTAGGACTGTATAACTCTTGATGCAGTAATTTCATGGATCGAGTTATTTCAGTGGAGTATGCAAATCGAGATGATGATGGGTATAACCCTGATGGAAGAGTTCGAGATGTGTCCCCCGGTAGAAGGAATTATGATCGTGGACATTCTCCAATTCCATACCGAAGGGATAGGGGTAGCCCTGATTATGGACGTGAAACTTTACCAAGCTCTAGATTTGAGCAAAGGGATAGGGATAGGCATAGCCCTGATTATGGACGTGAAGCATTATCAAATTCTACATCTCAGCAAAGGGGGAAGGGTAGCCCTGATTATGGACGTGAAGTCATACCAAATTCCAGAACTCAGCAAAGGGAAAGGGGTAGCCCTGATTTTGGACGTGAAACTGTACCCAATTCTAGATCTGAACAAAGCAACAACCTTCATTATGGAACAGCAGAAAGCCCTTTGAACACCAGATATAATATGTAATACTTGTGCCTGTCAATGTAGTTTTTGAGATGAAATATAATCTAATGCCTGAATTCATTTGTCATGCAGCCATTCGCCTCCACGTGAAAGATCTCGATCTCGATCTTGAGGAAGAAGATTACTGTTGGATGCATTTGGTAGTAGCTGTTATCGTCATTTTCCCCTTTGATTCTCTAATTCTGTGGTGTGATCTTTGAATTGGATGGACGGTGGGCCTATTCCATGTTTAAACAGCTGAATATATATGCTCTTGGTAGTTGGTCTCAGAGTCTTGCCAAAATGATGATATGCTGCTATATATTCCTGTCATTTTCCTTGGTGATTGCTGGAGAATCTGCTAGTAAAAATGCAGGAAGGAAAAGATATCAACACAAATCCATTCCCTGGGCGCACAACGCGCTGCAGCCAAAGCATTCTGTCGCATTAGCATTGCAACCCAAATGAAAAGATTGGTTGGAGAATCTGGATCCGTTCTTCTCCTAGTAAAAATACAGGAGGAGGTAACAAGATAACGGCGATCATGATTGTTTAAAGCTTACCAAATGTAGTCACCTTGCTCTATCCAACTCTTACAATACTGCAAAGAAATACGCCATTCTCGGCGTCTTGCTGCTGTCCTTGAGAAAGAAATGTAAGAAGATGGTTATCTGAAGAAGCTGGCTGGAATGATGTTCCATGATCCAGGTGCGGTTAGAATTGAAAATTCTCATCCTCCCACTCAATAGTCTTATACTGACTTGACTTGAGAGACAGGATGGATAACGACTTTAATTTCTTGATTTCGGAAAGTCGCTAGTTGACAAAGACTTCCATCTGAGAAAGTGACGCAACGCCAACCGTTGGATCGGGTGAAGTAGGACAACATTATTAAATGCGAAAAATTGGAAAATAAGAAAAGAAAAGAGAGGACCAAACACACCTTCCATTCCATCGGTATTCAAATATCTACACCTACCCTATATATAAAAGTGCGAATTTGCTCAAAGACATTATAATATTTTTATTCAAGTATTTTTTTAATAATAAATCAAAATTAATTATAAAATAATAAACACTATTAAAAATTAAATATATATCAAGTGGTTGAGAGGATTAGACCTATTAATTTTTTATAAATTAAATAGTTTTTTTTATAACTAATTTTTATCCATTATTGAAAAAATTAACTTAAGTAAGGGTACAAATGTCTTCCTTTCAAATTTCTTACAGATATATAAACTCAATTTCTTTTCCTAAAAGGTTACCATAATATTTAATTATAAAATTATCATTTAAATTTTTTATAAAAAGGTAACATTATAAAGGGGAAGAAGACTCAATTTATTAATTTGTTATAGCGTAGTTCAATGAAAATAAATTAATTATTTCTTTAACTTAAAGTGCATTAATATAATTTATAAATCTTATATTAGAAAAATTTAAATAATACAAAAATATAACTATTTACTGAGAATTTATTGAGTTCGTATTATTTCTTCTTAAAAGTAAAACACAATCAATAAAACTGTTTGATATATTTTTTTTTAATCTGAAAATGTTTTATAAGACATCGTATAAGATGTTTTTAGGCTTATAAGTTCTATAAAATTGTTCGATAAATTTTTTTTTGTAAAACTTATAAGATTTTAAAATAAGATGTTTGTGATCTTATAAGATTTTTAAGAGAATGTAAACTTACCCATCTTTTTTGTAAGATCTTTTAAACTTTTTAATCCGAATATTTAATAGACAAAATCCCTCTTATGATTTTATTAGCATTTCAATTTTATCGTACGTTTCCTCAAACCCCCCAAAGAAAAACTATATTTATATATGTTTAAATTGTAATAGTTAATTTAATAGTTTTTTCAGATATTATTACAATATAAAGAGTTTACTGTATAAAATACTATTTCGAGCTCTGACCTCTTATTTATTCAAATACTTTAAAAATTTATTTCTAAAGTAGAATTCAACATATTTAATCTCTTAAAACATCTTATACGATGTTTCAAATAAGTTTAGCCGAACACCTTCTAATTTTGTAAAAATATAATATATTATTGATTGAGAAATAGATAATACCAATTAGATTCATGTGAATAAGATCAAGAAATTGCATTGAAAATATGAAAAAAAAAAAAAGTTGCAAGTAAAGCCAAAATATAATATTTTATGCAATAATATTTCAAATTCAGCAGTTAATGAAGAATTTAAACAAAATTAGCATAATTATAGGACATTGCTATACAAATACTGATATTATGAATATTTAATCAGATTAAAATTTGCTGAACGATAGTTAATAAATAATTAGTTAAAATTATTTCACATTAATAATATAAAAAAGCATATGATAGTAAAAGAAAATATATATCATACACTGAAATGATATAATAAAAAAATAAAATTAAAACATAGCAAATTGCCAAAAAAAAAAAAAGAAAAAGAAAGAAAGAAACTACAAATAAGACATAATCAATTTTTTACAATTGGGATTTCTTATAAAAAAATCAAAAAATAAGAGACCTTGACTAATTAATTTTATTTCAATAGGGAAGTTTTGTTGTATATTATATTTTACTTGCACACTAATTTATTACAATCAAAATTATCAAATATAATAATTAGTAAATATAAAATAAAAAATTTCAGTTTTAAAGATTAAATTTTTTATTTAATAATATTAGTTAAATTTAGAATTGAATTACAAATAATAGAAATTAAATGGTTTTAAAACAATCATTATTAATTTTTTTAATATATAATTGTATACATTAATATTTCAGTGATAGAAATATAAGTAAAATTATGAGTTTATTATTCGTTGTAGCTAATAAGTAATATATTTACCTCTAAATATATATGTTTGCAGGCACAATGCCTTCTAGTGTGTGTGTGTATATAATGCATATATACACACAATGGAGAAGAGTGTTTGAACGTTAAACCCTTTGAATTTCTTGTGTTTTTCAGTGGATAATTACTCAGCTTCCACTTCAGGTAAGAAAATGATGAACCCCTTTGGATGTTACTTATTTCTTTCCATTGTAATCGGTGTTAAGTGGGATCGGTAAAGATGAGATCTTTTTTGTTGTGGAATTTTGTAACTGAGATTCTGTGTGTGTGTGTGTGTGTGTGTGTTTGGGTGAAAGGGTTGACTTGTGTGAGTCCTTGCAAGATTAGCTATGAGCACAAACTTAATTCTTTTCGAGTTGACTATTTGTCGCCGGAGCAGTAAAAGATTAGAGTTGAGCTGTGTGGTATTGATGCTTGCTGGAATTTTGTTCAGTTGAGTTGGTGTGTTGAGTTTGGAGGATTATCAAGACAAAACATGAGTTGGGTGGAAGTGAGCAGAGCAGAGCTTGGCCTTGCTGTTTTGTACCTGAACAAAGCTGAAGCAAGGGATAAGATATGCAGGGCGATACAATACGGTTCGAAATTCTTGAGTAATGGAGAGCCTGGCACAGCACAGAATGTTGACAAATCAACTAGCGTGGCCCGGAAAGTTTTTCGTTTGTTCAAGGTGAGTAATGCTAGTGATTTGTGTTGAGGAGTCTGATCTCCTCCTTTTATGATCAGTTTTTTGTGTTTCTTGATGTATGTCTTTGTTTGTCCGTGCGTTCTAACCTTATTTTTCTTTAATTTTCACACCCTTTGTCATGAAGTTCTTGTGAATCTTTACCCTCCTGTTGTGGAAGATTTTCAGAAGACGGCATACTAATTTACACATTCAGATTACATAACTTGTGTGTTTTGTGTCAGTGGGCTTGAGCAATTCTCTGTATTGATTAATTTTACAGTTTATCAATGGTCTCCATGCTCTCATTAGTCCGAACGCTCCCAGAACTCCACTTCCTCTGATTCTGCTGGGAAAGGTCAGGATTAACTCCTCAAACCTAGAATTTTCTACCAAGTCATTTCTTGATATCTCACCCCTTCTCTTGGTGTCTGTTTCAGTCCAAAACTGCACTCTTGTCCACTTTCTTGTTCTTGGATCAAATTGTATGGCTAGGTAGGACCGGCATATATAAGGTATGTTTTAGACTTCTCTAGTTCCACAGAGTTGGGGGATGGATTTGTTGTACTGTAAGCGTGGGAGGTCTTCTTATGCAGAACAAGGAACGTACAGAACTAATAGGAAGGATATCCCTTTTCTGTTGGTTGGGTGCCTCAGTCTGCACCACCCTGGTTGAGGTATGCTTTTGCATGTGCTCCTTCCATTTTCTAGCCTCGAGATGATGATACTTTAGTCACTTCATCGTTGTTGATATCTTTGGCGTGTTTCCTTCGTTTGTCGATTTAGATTGGTGAACTTGGAAGGCTTTCAGCATCAATGAAGAAATTAGAGAAGGAACTGAAGAACACCAATAAATACAAGGTCTGTTGTTGCAGTTTGGCGGTTTCAACCTTGAATTCTTGTTCCTGATACATCCCTTTTTCTGCTGCGTTGCATCTTCATTTCAGAACGAGCAGTACCGGAGTAAGCTTCAGAAATCAAATGAGAGGTCGGTCGACCTCATTAAAGCAGCCATGGACATAGTTGTTGCTGTTGGATTTCTTCAACTGGCACCCAAGAAAGTCACTCCTCGTGTAATTGGTGCCTTTGGATTCGCCACCTCTCTCATCTCCTGCTACCAGGTATCTCTCCCTTTTCACCTCAAGTTTTTAGAACATTCTATGCTTTATATTTCTCCGTTACAAAGTTCTTGTTCTAGTTGTTATGCTGCCATCATTGTCACGCGCAAATAGCTTTATGAAAAGATCGAGATAAGTAGATTGAATTGGCGATTCCTGGTTTTTATATCTGAATCAAGTCGCACGAACCTGAAATCTTTATGTCTGAATAGATTATCATAAGTCAGTATGAGCCTGAAATTTCATAGGATGCGATGTTTTGTTAACAAAATGTTTTAATTGTGTTGAGCAGTTGCTTCCATCACCGCAGAAGGCTAAGACAACCTGAGAGGGGCTTTCTCAGGCCAGCAAGCTTCATTGTCTTAAAACAATTATCAATTATTGGAACCTGTATGAATCTAAGCAATTTGTTGTCTTGTTGGGGTATCTGTTGATTTTCTTGCACAAGAATGTAATAATAATATATGCAGCAGCCTATGCATCCGTCTTAGTATTATATTGTTCATCAAATTACAGAGTCTTGCACTATGTTTGGTTTTATTTTCGGATAATTTTCGATGCAATATAAAATACACTTAATGTTTGCCTCTTTGTTTTTACACCTTTTTTGTGTGTTTTTTTCTATTTTTGAACTTTCTATATATAACATATATATACACACTTATATATATAAATATAATATAAAATAAACATGATTTAACAATGAACTGTAATTTCTACCTCCAAAAATACAATATTAAACATACAATATTTATATATAAAAAAAACATGATTTGACGATGAACAGTGACTTTTATATCCTAAATCCCAACAACAAACATACACCACTTATTTAAAATATTTTAAATTACCTCTAAAATAAAATCCAAATATACACTCTATCTGCAACACACTTATTTATCTCTATTTTTCTCTCTCTATCTCCAAAACATTCCAAAAAAAAAAACCAAACATAATGTTGCAGTTCTACATGTTTTGCCCTGCTTGGGTATCCTATATGCCCAGACTCAGCAAAACAAGTTAAATAAAGGGCTGACATAAAAGGATCTCAGCAGCTGAAATACAAACAATACATGGCATCTGTTGGATCCTCTCCGTAATCTCTGAGACTGTCTCGGGCTGCTGATAACCTTACATGTATGAGTTTTCACCATTACAAGAGTGTTCCAGGGTAGAGTGTAGAGAGTTGGGGTTGTACTGGAGCATGAATTTGCCAGATGGTTCGAACATCTGTATGTTGAATGCAGGCTCTAGGGGAAGCCCCAGGACTCGTACGTGGCAGATACTGCTAGCGCAAATGAAGTGTCAAAATGTTGATGTAGTAAGAAAAACCTCGGCAAAACAAGAAAAAAGACATGGGAGCTCTGCAAATAAACCTTGTACATGAATAGGTACGATGCATGAGTACAGAAGTGATAAAGAAAGACTACTGTTGTAGTAATGCAGAAATGCTTGCATAAAGTATTTGATGAACAAGATCTCTTCTAACCTTAGGCTGAACAATGCTATCCTAACCTAGATAAACTGGAAGTTCGGACAATGGTAAAAGGGAAAGAAGACTGCACTCAATTTAGACATGAAAAATACTTTCAAATGCTGCCTGATGGGCATTTCACATGCAGTGTGCAGCTATTTCTAATAAAAACTAGAAAACTTCTTGGCATGCTTCAAGATAGCTTAAAAATTAGGGTAAATTACAAATGGTTCTCCTGAGGTTTATCATAATTATAAGGGTAAATTACAACTATCTTTCTGAAATTTGGCATAATTACGAATACTCATTTGTTGTTTTGAAAAATTACAAATACCCCCGTCAAATGAAAAATAATTATGTAACCCCTAGACGGTGAAGTGAATATTACTATTTTACCCATGTTGAATTTAAAAAAATAAAATAAAATTGAGGGTGAATAAAATAAATAATATAGAGGGAATATTAGTTCATAAAAATATTTTAGAAAATTATAAAATATATATAAAATTATAATTTACAATCCAAAAGGACATTTTGATCATTACACCAAAAAAAATTGGATGGAAACCTAACTGAATTGGCTCGTTGTTAGACAAACATCAAAATCAAGGGGGTATTTGAAATTTTTCAAATAATGATCAAGTGTTTATAATTATAGAGGGAATGTTAGTTCATAAAAATATTTTAGAAAATTATAAAATATATATAAAATTATAATTTACAATCCAAAAGGACATTTTGATCATTTCACCAAAAAAAATTGGATGGAAACCTAACTGAATTGGCTCGTTGTTAGACGAACATCAAAATCAAGGGGGTATTTGAAATTTTTCAAATAATGATCAAGTGTTTATAATTATGCCAAACCTCGGGGAAAGTGGTTGTAATTTACCCTAATTATAAATACCCCATTATTTGAAAAATTATAAATAACCTATTGGAACTAGCAATCATTAACAAATATTGCCTACAATGAGCTGTCATGAGGGGTATTAGTTAGACGACCGTTAAATGTAAGGGGATATTTGTAATTTTTCAAATAACAAGGAGTATTTGTAATTGGGCAGCCCATTATAATTTACCCTTACCAAAATGTATATATCACCAACAGCAATGCTTTACTTCCCTATCCAATACATGGACCCCATTATCCAAGAGAATTACATGTCAGGGATTGTGAATCTCTTTAATCCTAGTAACAGCTTTAAAGTGACTCATGAAGGAAAATACATTAACGTTTTATTATCTCTTCCAGTAAAAAAATTAATGAAAGAATGTAAGAAATCCAACAGGACAGGAACATCATTCTGGGACTAACCATATGTAGAATAGTCCATCAATTTCTGCCCTCTGAACACTACCCAAAAGCTCAACCTGCAGATATCCACCAATGCAAAGAACAGGCTTTGGAAGCTTGAATCGCTGCAAGCGGTTTTCCTGCTCACAAGCAAGCAAAAGAGTTGGAGTAATCACAAGTTTTTCATTAGGAAAGCTTCTGTCTTTTTCAAAAGCAAAGAACTCAAAATCAAGGAGAAGAATGACTGTTTTCTGTCAGTCGTGCTGCTGATATGGGACCGCTGGGACAAGAACGCCCTAAGAACTCACCTGCTTCATGGGAAATGTAGGTGAAGTATATGTCCATACAAAATTATCATCAGGTTTACATAACAGCAAACACTGGGATCTAGCATAGCCCATTCGGAATCGCACAGACTGTGCTGAGCATATGGGACGGTCTCGTTCCCAATATACTGTAAACGTTGATAGACAACATCATCAGCAAAAGGCACTTTAGCATACAGTGACAGAACCCATACTTAGAAAAGACAATGTAGGAGCATAAAAGATTTACAAAGACAAAACCACCTTCAAAGGGCTGTATATCAATTTCAGTAACAATGGAGATGCCAGCTTTGAGTCTGTAGGTTAATGTCTCGGGCACATCAGGATTGCTATGTCCTTTACTTGACCAGTATGAAGCTATTCCCCACTGCGATCTGCTCCAGGGGCTCAGCGTGTTGACAATGCTTTCGTCTGGATCACGGTCTGTGCTGGAGGCGCTAACTGCATCTGCAATGCAATCCCTTGGAGAAACTTCCGATCTAAATAGAGCCTGAAAGAGAGAAGCATATACTTGATGCTCCTTCTCAAGAACCTCCATCTCAATGGCATTGCTTCGTTCGATGTTCACATTATTCATCCTCCAAGAATTGGGTGCAATTATACGGATATTATTGGAGAGTTGGGGAAACATCGTCAAACACAACTGTTTTAAAAGCCCATTTGCCATTACTGCACAAAAACTTCCACTGCTAAATGTAAGATTTACGACACAAAGACACAAACTCAACGATCAGGTTATACTGCTTAAAGTAAGAATATAAGTATAGGCCATCTCTTATCTAAAGCCATGACAATCCAAATGAGTTTCTACACATGTCAAACACAGAAGGCAATAAAAGAGGATATTAACTCCCAAATGAGTTTCTATCTGCACTTTCAGCAAACAGATGAAAATCCAATTCCACAGCTCCAGTTAAATGGCATCAAAAGAATAACAGTGACAGCTCACCAAAATGGTGCCAAGACCGCGACACAGCACTGGCACGAACTATATCTGCCGGATCATCCAAGCGCATCAAGATGTTCAAGGCCATATCGCTTTCCAAACGTTCCAAGAAATCTATCCTTTGCTCCATTTGCGACCTATTCAAGACCCCAATTTGCAACAGGATTCGGTACAGAAGTTATGTTGACATAACAAAAGAAAGCAAAGACACGGCCAAAGCTATGGGGTTCAATGCAATTTACCTCTGTGATATTCCAAATAAACAAATTACTACCCTATCAAGAAAAAAAAAAATTACCCTCTGTATTATTTTTAAAATAAAGTAATTTTACCTCACGCGGGTTTGCTTGCATTTCTCCCCAAAGTTATGTCTACTAAATAGCATGCAACAAAGAACGGAAAGAACTCTATAAATTCACGCATTTGCAGATGTTCCAAATGCAATTCCAACTTGCTTCACACTAAAAAGCATTCCGTACATATTTAAACTATGGATAACACAGACAGCTACAAGATTCTAAACAACAGCAGGAAATCAAGCGTGTATGTATGCTACTTGCAGCTTCGATTTTTCTGAACATAGAAGCTCAGACAAGAACCCTAATGTCTGAAAACTTACAAAGGAAAAAGAGTGGAAAAACAAGCGAGCTCTGATCCCAGATTCAGCAAAAATTCAAGAAAAGAGAAGAGAAACCCATACAGAAATTCAGAGAAAAAAAAAAAGAGAAAGGAAGATGAAGACTTACCTCGTGCTCGGATGTTGTATTACAATTTGACGAACAACCTTTTTTCTTAAAGAAACCCTTTCCAGTTTAAAATAGGAACAAGAAACCATATGAAAATTGCATAATCTCAGCTATTTTAATCATCATCATGTGAATCCCACTTCATGATCACTAGGTCAACTGCAAAAAAGTTTAAGTAATTGACTTTGGTTCTTAAACATAGTTATTTATACACTTTTCGTCGTCAAATTGTTATGTTTCAGACGTTTTTAGTTTTTCCATTAATAAAACTGTTAAAGTTAATTAAACTTATATTTTGAAAGAAGAAAAAAATAGTCATTTTCCTTCTGCTTTTATTATATTTTTTAAGTTTTGGTCCAGATTGGACCAAATTTTAAAAAACACTACAAAATGGAAGGAAATGACTATTTTTCCCCATCAAATGAAATTTTCATTAATTTTTTAACTGTTTTATTAATAGGATGACTAAAAAAACTAACTTGAGGACCAAAACGGAAATCTCAAATTGTTTGAGAATCAAAATTATATAAGTGCTATGTTTGAGGACCAAAATTCTATTAATCCCGATTCCAAACAAAAACAATATTATGACAAACGATGCACTCACGTTGTGCAACTATAAATTATCTCATAATCGTTTCATACCAAAAGTTATAACTATTTGAAGTCTATTAAACAAATCACATTATCTGCGCTTGCCTTCCCATCCAAAATTCTTGAAATGCAATTCATGTGTGTTCTGCACAGAATCAAAAATTAATTCGAATCAGGTTTAATCAAGCGAGTGTCAAAACACAACAATTAATGAATTAATTGAATTCACATTATATGGGCTACAACCCATTTTTAAATTTTCAAAGCCCAATGTATAACTATTAGGCTTCATTAACACTGAGCTAGTCTGTGTGCTGGGCTTTAAGCATCGCTTCTTGTACTTTTATCATTGTTCAGACCATTTCCATACATATTTAACAAACATGGGTGTTAGAGTATGGTCGTTGTCATTCTCCCAACTAGGGGTGAGCGTCGGGACGGGTTATTCGGGTTATTCGGGTCGGGTACCCGACACATCGGGTTGGGAAAAAATGAACCCGAACCCGACTGAGTCGGATACCCGACCAATAAAGTCAAGGCTTTTTAAATCCTAATGCCTACAGACTAAAAAAGCAATCGAATTCTCGACCTATCAAGCATTATAAACATACAAAGTGGAAGAACTACTAGAGAAAGTCAAACAAATTAAAAAGGTAACATTACACAACGAGTTAGACTGAGATTGAGAGTGACTTCTAATTCCATCCATTGAGAAACCAATGTTTCCAATCTGCAAAGTATAAGAACAAAAAAAATAAAAAAAGTAAAGCTCCGTCCAATAAGAACAAATTATATGGAACAATTTTATTTGTTGTAACTATATTACTTATACAATAAGTGTAGTAATGTTATCCCATATCCACAATTCAACACATTCAACTTAGTTATCAAGAAGTTGCTTTCATTATTCATACAAACAGTGCAACTATCCTGAAATTTTGAACATGACTGGTGACTCTGCGGAAATGTCAATCTAACTCAATTTACTTTGTCCATGTATTGTTTAATAATGCTGCAATTGAACGACACATCATTCCTTCATGTAAAGAAAGACATATACCTCTTATTGATAGAAAATTACTGTGAGAAACATTTGTCATGCTAGTGAGATGTGTTGTTAGGTGTAGTATATGCACAATTAGTCGCATTTCGACCTCTGTCATCCAAAGTTGCTTTCCTTGTTGCTCATATAATAACTACAACTATCTTGACATCATAACCTGACTCAGCGAGATGAATCTAATGCAATCTGTTCTGTCCATCTATTGTATGATGCATGCTGCGTAGAAAGATGACTTACCTTCAATTTGGCATTTCAACAAACATTTAATATGCATAGAAAGAAAGAAACTTACCTTCAAAATCAAAAGCAAAACAAACCCAACAACTAACCAAAAATCTAATTTCACAACAAATGCATCACCATTACATGATTACAACTCCATTATTAAAAAATTACCTGGCAAAATAGCGAGTGCGGACTGTTTCGGCGAAGGAGGAGAAGTCATTGATGGTGGGTCGGTGGCAGGCTGGCAGCGGCTTCTGGTCGCCGGTGGCAGCAACAACAGGTCCTTGGAGTCGACGGCAATGATTGGAGGAAGAACATTTTTTGGGAAGAAGCATAATGTTTGGTTTCAATTTTGCTTAATCTCCGAGATGCGCCAAAATATGAACAATGTTTGTCTTGAAAGTTTTTGTGGTGTTTTAAGATGTTTTGAAACAGTGCCTCATTTATTTTTTGTCAAAATAAGTCTACACTAATTATAGGCACTACAACTAAAAAAATTATATACATACTCATACATATATATAAATATATATAAAAAAAATATGATTTGACAATGAACAGTAGTTTTTGTCTCCTAGTAACAACATTCAACAAATTATACTTATTTTATATTATCTCCAAAAAAAAATCCAAACGTATATACTATTGTTGGAGAATGACTAAGTCTTTAGACTCCTAGACTCCTAATCTTTAAGACTCCTAAAATTATTTTTTACTTTTAAAATATTAAGATAAATCCATTGAATATTTGTGGATGGGATAGAGTCCTATTTTTTCCAACTACTTAGGTAAGGCTCTATAAATAGGGGTAAACTCATTTCATTTTACACACCAAAATTTGAGAGCTCTCCTCTTCTAGCTCATTTCTCTTCTTTCATCTCTGAGTTTTATATTTTGTTCGTTGTTCCAAGCTTTCTTCCATGAGTGCGCGTGTAAGAAAGTAATAGCTGTGTTAACCTTGGGGAGCGATCGGTTTATACTATTTGCACCACGGTAGTATCGAAATTTTATTTTCAAGGCAGTGGTTTTCCACGGCACAGTCTTTCAATTTTCCAACAGTTGAAAGCGAAATATTATTATAATGGCTGTTCTAATTGCTAAAACACTGTCTGACCTCTCCAAACTAGAGCCACTTGACGGGACCAACTATAAACGATGGTCACAAAAGTTGCTCATATTTTTTGAACAATTGGACGTGGACTATGTGCTGTTCCAGAATCCACCAGAAACTCCAACTGAAATCTCCACTCTTGCCATTACTGCAGCGGCAATTCCAGCAGAAGGGACGACTACAAAATTTGAGCACGAGATAAAACTGAAATACGACAAAGATAATAAAACGGTGAGAGGTCATCTGCTGAATCATATGAATAATTCTCTGTTCGATTTATTTGTCAATCTATAAGAGTGCCAAAGAAATCTGGACTACAATGGAGGCAAGATACGGAGGTGATGACGCTGGAAGAAAAAAGTACGTCGTCGGCAAATGGCTTCAATTTCAAATGGTCGATGAGAAGCCTATAATGGACCAAATCCATGAGTACGAGAACCTAGTAACTGAAGTGCTAAGCGAGGGCATGAAAATGTGTGAAATTTTACAAGCCAACGTACTACTGGAGAAATTCCCTCCTACTTGGAGCGAATATCGCAACCTTTTGAAGCACAAGAAAAAGGATCTAACACTTCAAGAACTGATCAGCCATATGAGAACGGAGGAAGCAAATCGCCTAAAAGATAAGAAAACTTCTCTCTCTTCTGTTTCAGTTAAAGCTAACCTTGTTGAGTCTGCTGGATTTAAAAACAGGTTTTCCCAGAATAAAATAAAAGGTTTTCAAAAGAACAATCAACACAAGATGTTCAAAGGACCTGACAGGAAGATCCAAAAGCACAAAATATCGTGCTACTGCTGTGGGAAACTAGGACACAAAGCGTACCAGTGCTACCATAGAAAGGATCAACAAAAGACAAACCAAAAACCAACCGCTAAATCTACTCCACAAGTCAACCTAGTTGAATATGATGAGATCATCGCTGCAGTAGTTGTAGAAGCCAACTTGATAGAGAACAAAGAAGATTGGATACTAGACACTGGCGCATCCAGACATTTCTGCTCCAACAAAGCACTATTCCATGAACTTAGCGACGCAACGGACGGCGAGTGTGTCTTCATGGGAAACTCTACAACCGCCGGAGTCTTGGGTAAAGGAAAGATCTTCCTTAAACTTACTTCTGGCAAAACACTTGCTTTGAATGACGTACTATATGTGCCTTCCTTACGTAGAAATCTAGTTTCTGGTAGTTTATTGAATAAAGCTGGCTTAAAAATTGTGTTAGAATCTGATAAGGTTATAATCACTAGGAATAATGACTTTGTAGGAAAGGGATACTTATCTGGTGGTTTATTTGTTCTAAACACTGTTTCGCCTGCCATTAATAAAATTTCTTCCAGTTCTGCTTATTTGATAGAATCTGTTGATATTTGGCATGGTAGATTAGGACATGTAAACTATTCCTCTATTAAAAGGTTGAAAACTATGAATCTTATTAATATTTCTGACACAAATGGATGCTCTAAATGTGGAATTTGTGTAGAGGCAAAATACGTAAAGAAATCTTTTAAACCCATCACATCTAGAAGTACTAAATTATTAGAATTAATCCACTCAGATCTAGCTGATTTCAAAAACACATTAAGCAAGGGTGGTAAAAAATATTATATCTCTTTCGTTGATGATTTTTCTAGATACACTAGGATTTATCTATTAAAATCAAAAGATGAGGCTACTGAAATATTTTTGAAATTTAAGGCTGAAGTTGAAAAGCAATTAGACAAGAAGATTAAAAGACTCAGATCTGATAGAGGTGGAAAGTACAATACTAAATTCTTGAAAGAATATTGTGAGATTAATGGAATAATCTATGAAATGTCTGCTCCATATACACCTCAACAAAATGGCATAGCCGAACGAAAAAATAGAACTCTAAAAGAAATGATGAATGCTATGCTTTTAAGCTCAGGTATGCCTGATAATATGCGGGAGAAAGCAGCTTTATCTGCATGTTATATCCTTAATAGAGTCCCACATAAAAAATTGGATAAAACCCCTTATGAATTATGGAAAGGGTTTGCTCCTAACTTTAAACATCTTAAAGTGTGGGATTGTCTGGCTAAAGTAGCATATCCAGAATTTAAGAAAATAAACATAGGACCTAAAACCTTTGATTGTGTGTTTATTGGATATGCCCAAAATAGTGCCGCATATAGATTCATGTGTTTAAATGATTACTCTCTTTGTGAATCAAGAGATGCTGAATTTTTTGAACTAGTTTTTCCATTAATTAAAACTTCTAGAACGGACATAGCTTTGTCAAGGAATAAACCTTTGTTAACTTCCTCTAATTCTATTGTGAATGAACCTAGAAGAAGTAAAAGATAAAAAACTGGACATAGTTTTGGACCATTCTTTCTAACTGCTTTCATAACGGAAGACCAAGGAAAGATAAATGAAGACTTTGTTTCAATGTTTTTAGTTGAAGATGATCCTAAGACATATGCGGAAGCAATAACCTCCATAGATTCTAGTTTCTGGAAGGAAGCCATTAAAAATGAACTAGATTCTATAATGTTAAATCATACTTGGGATTTAGTAGATTTGCCTATAGGAAGTAAGCCTATAAAATGCAAATGGGTATTCAAGAAAAATTAAAACCAGATGGATCAATAGCTAAATTTAAGGCACGATTAGTGGTTGTGGGTTATACACAAAAGAAAGACATAGACTACTTTGATACATATTCACCCGTGACAAAGATTGCAACCATTAGAACTCTAGTTGCACTATCAGCTATTCTTGGCTTAATAATTTATCAAATGGATGTAAAAACAGCCTTCCTAAATGGAGACTTGGAAGAAGAAATATATATGGAACAACCAAAGGGGTTTATTATACCTAGCCAAGAAAATAAAGTTTGTAAACTTAGAAAATCACTATATGGGTTAAAACAAGAACTGAAACAATGGTATGAAAAGTTTGATCATACTTTAAAAACTAATAGATACAAAACACATGTATCAGATACATGTGTATACTCAAAATTGTTTGGGACAGAATGTGTTATTATATGCCTATATGTCGATGATATGCTGATTTTTGGCAGTAACATAGAAAGAATTAATGAAATCAAAAGATTCTTATCGGCACATTTTGACATGAAAGATCTAGGAGAAGCTGATGTAATCCTAGGCATTAAAATTAGAAAAACGAAAAATGGGTTCTCTCTTTGTCAGTCTCACTACATAAAGAAAATCTTGGACAAGTTCGGTGGTCAAGATGAAATACCAGTCAAAACACCCTATGACGCGAGTATATGTCTCAAAAAAAAATAAAGGTGATAGTGTGTCACAAGCTGAGTATGCAAAATCATAGGGAGTGTTATGTTTCTCATGAACTAAACCAGACCTGATATAGCTTATGCTGTGAGTAGACTAAGTCGGTATACCCATAATTCCAATAATGAACATTGGAATGCACTACGTCGCTTGTTAAGATATCTAAAGGGGACTATAAACTTGAGTTTGCACTTTAATAAATTCCCCCCAGCGTTAGAAGGATTTTGTGATGCAAATTGGGTTACCGATAATGATGAAGTAAGCTCAACTAGTGGATTCGTCTTTACTTTGGGTGGGGGAGCTATTTCCTGAAAATCTGCAAAACAAACTTGTATAGCTTGCTCTACTACGGAATCTGAATTTATAGCTCTTGAATTAGCATGTCAAGAAGCAGAGTGGCTGAGAAACTTATTGGGAGATGTGCCCTTGTGGGGGTCAACTGTGCCAGTATCTCTACACTGTGACTCCCAAGCTGCTATTGGAATTGCCAAGAACTATGCTTACAATGGCAAAAGGAGACATTCGTATCAGACACGAAGCAGTGAAAGAACTCCTAAAGAATGGGATCATCTCCCTGGATTAGGTGAGGTCCGAGAGGAACTTGGCAGATCCTCTCACTAAAGGACTAACCAGGAGAATTATCTTTGAGTCTTCGAGAGCAATGGGGTTAAAATCCCTTGATTGATGAAATATGGTATTGACCATATAAATCCATAGCCCTATGTTTGGGTGGTCCTAATAAGGACTTGATGGATAACTCTGACTCTGTTCAGGAAGATAGCCTCATAGCTCAGTTGTTGAGTGGTCTATAGACTTGATGAAGCTATCTGTGTTGAGTGTGGAGGTGGGCCGCTTCTATGAAAGAAAAATGAAAGTTCTTTCTAGAGCACTCATTTGAACCCAAGGTATAAAGCGTTATCGCGGAACAACGAACACTAAGGAATTCATACGTGATTGTGGGGGTTTCAATTTGAGCTATCGAAAGTTCAATAGTCATATCACTCTCGTTAGCCAAATTGATTGCTCACTTCACTACGCATTAATTCAATCGAAAGATATTAATGTGTAAGTATATCTATTCCTTCACTCAGAAATCATATTCGTCTTTTACATTAATCATTTGTGGGGGATTGTTGGAGAATGACTAAGTGTTTAGATTCCTAGACTCCTAATCTTTAAGACTCCTAAAATTAATTTTTTGCTTTTAAAATATTAAGATAAATCCATTGAATTTTTGTGGATGGGATGGAGTCCCATTTTTTCCAACTACTTAGGTAAGGCTCTATAAATAGGGGTAAGCTCATTTCATTCTACACACCAAAATTTGAGAGCTCTCCTCTTCTAGCTTATTTCTCTTCTTTCACCTCTAAGTTTTATATTTTGTTCGTTGTTCCAAGCTTTCTTCCACGAGTGCGCGTGTAAGAAAGTAATAGCTGTGTTAACCTTGGGGAGCGATCGATTTATACTATTTGCACCACGGTAATACCGAAATTTTATTTTCAAGGCAGTGGTTTTCCACGGCACAGTCTTTCAATTTTCCAACAACTATCTCTAACACATATTTATTTATCTTTGTTTCTCTCTCTATCTCCACAAAATACATCAAAATAAGTTAAAAATAAAATCAAACATAGTGTTGGTGTTTTTGGTGTAAAGTATAACCCGTTTGAACCCTCTCCCTTTTTGCCTTTCTCCCGATCGGGTTCTTCGGGTCGAGTGGTCTAACCCGCACCCGAACCCGACTATTCTTAATCGGGTTACGAGTTAATCCGAACCCGTACAAAACTCAAAAAAATCGACCCGAATAGTTTGTATCCAATCGGGTCGGGACCCAATTAACCTGATCCGTTCGCCCACCCCTACTCCCAACACAAACAGACTCTAACAAGATTGTTTTTTTTTTTTTAAAGAATAAAGATAAATTACAACAACCTCTCTTGAGGTTTGACATAACTATGAATACCTTCTCATTGTTAGAAAAGTTATCAATATCCCCCTAGTTTTAACGATCGCCTAACAATTAGCCAATCCATTGGTCAGTTTCCATCCATTTATAGGTGAATTGACCAAAATGCCCTTATGGACTAATAATTATAGTTTTATTTATTTTTTAATTTTTTTTATTTTTTATGGACTAACTGGAATTTTTTTTATAAATTTTCAAAAAATTTTCATCCACTCTGTTTTATTTTTTTTATAAATTTTTAATTTTTTTAAGAAAATATAGTAAGCGCAAAATTGGTAATTTCATACCTTGCTTCAACACTTACATAATTTCATCAAACATCAGGGATATGTTTGTAATTTTTCAAACACCCAAGGGGTATTCGTAATTATGTCAAACTTCAGTATTGTCGTTATAATTTACCAAAAAAAAAAAATCAAAGTGGTTATATATACAGTTGAGAAGTGCAAAAATGTCGTCAATCTTTTTCACCAAAGCCAACATGTGACACCCATGTGCCTCTTTTCCCTCCAAATAGCTGTACAAAACTGCACGTGACAAATACATGGCTGTTTTCATAGTTTTTTAGGTAGGTGGCCACATGCATTGATTTTTCAAGTTGTGAGACCTAATTTGCTGTGTCTATAAAGTTTGGGATTGAAAGTGTAATTACCCCTCAATAGTGGGATAAAAAGTACAATTTTATCATTTTATTGTAAAAACAAGAATAGAAATAGGTAATTTACAAATCACATATTATTTTCATATGCCAAATTTAAGTGTAAACTACAACATCATTCATAATATGGAATTATCAAATATTAATAGAGATTTCATTTACAATATGTACATAATATATATATATATATATATATATAATTCACATTGTTATTCATATTGCAATATTAAAATATGAAAACAAAAATTCAAGGCAACCTCCGTGCTAAATATGCGAAAGAATTTTTATTATTTTTTCTACCAACAATCCGTCATAGTTTTTAAAATAAGATATATATAATTTTCGAAGCATTTATTGCTCCCGAAATTCAATGGCCGTCTTCTCATCTAAACCAATCTCCCCCCTCCCCCCACCCCCGCTCCTCTTATCCATATATATGAGGAATTTATAGAAAATTCATCGGTGCACCCTCAATGATTGTGACTCTAAACCCTAATCACTCGTCATAGCTCATTTTCGGGCTTTGATTATACTATATCATTTATATATTTAGAACCATATATATATATTATACCCGTACATATTAAATATAATAAAAAATAAAAAAGCATTATAAAATACAAAAAAAAAATCTAAAAGTACATTGTGAAACTCAAATTGACAACATACTAATTAAAAAAAACATCATTGTAGCAAGTGAACAAGAAATCCTTGGGGGAGGGCTGCTCCCTTCACTTCAAGTCCACAAACATATATATATATATATATATATATATAATAAAATGAGATGTCCAAATGCTGACAGCAGAGGATGTGTACATGGATTTGCGCAGAAGGGTTCTTGTGGCCTCAGATGTTCTGCTGACTCACCTCCACATCCACACCCAACATCTCACTTTTCCTAATTATTATGTGAATTATTAACTGTCATTAGTGATTGTCTTATTATTTTAAACTGCCCTTTTAATTAAATTACACACAAAGTGGAAAAGGAATCATTTACCTTTAGTCTTTCTGCAATTAAAGAAATGACCAAAGCAACATTTGTTTAATCCTTCCAAAGATTAGTGACAGTTTAGGGGTTATGATTAAGGCAAGAAAACAGGTGTTTAGTGGTTAAAATAGTGATCCCTTTTTGTCTTAATCAAAGGAAAAAAGTGCATACTTTGAAGGGATGGGAATGGGACCTCTAATTATGGAATACTAGTCACCAACATTATTATTATTATTATATAAGCACAGCCATTTCTAATCAGAAGGTTGTGCGTTCAATTTTTCTCATCATTATATTAGGCTTTTTCTTACCAGTAAAGACAATAAGAAAATTACATTATTCTGATAGTCTTGCCGAATTACTGAACTGCCCATGATCAAGAACGACCACCTTATGAAGACAATTAATCAGAGGCCTGAACTGTATTTTTGCTGCCCCATAATATGGGTGTAAAAGGGTCCATTTTTTTGGGGAAGAAGATCCAGAGTAATTGTAATATTGAGATCGCGCAAAGTTTAAGGTTGTAATTTCCTGACTGAATGCAGTTTGTTATTTTTGCATTGATGGGTGATTTGTAAATACCTTTGAGAGAATATGACAGCCTCCAGGGTGATGTTTTGGTCCATCATGGCGATCGAAATTGAAGATATCGGAGATGCCATTAGTTAAAGTTAATAGGGAGGGGTAGTAGAGCTACATTTCAAAAAATAATATAGGCGATTTTTTAACTAAACTTTTTAAACATAAGAGGGTTTTATGTTCTTTGGCTATTTATTTATTTTATAAAAGAAGAAAGAAAGATTCACAAAGATTACACCTACCACCAAATTTAGAGTGTGGATAAGGTTCTTCACCAAGTGTGGAGTAGTCCCTAGCTGTGTCCTATACTCTTTTTCTAGATATGGGAATCATGATTATTAAATGTAGTGACCTTTGGAAGACACTAATTTGTAGTTTATTATATATGAATACATTTAAAATAATTTTATATAATTTTAATTATTACTAAATATTCGACATTAGATACGTGGACTATTCAGAATTTTTTAAAAAAAATTCGAATATGGTATAAAATACGTTTTTTGTAGTATCTGATTAATAGTAGATATGACGAGAGTATTAATTTATATGATAAATTATATTGACAGCCCTTGAGGTTACCATTCTTTTTAAAATTATAAGTACAGCTCCTGAGGTTGTTATAATTGTAATTACAAGTATTCTCCTTATTAAAGAACGAAACCTCGCCATTATACATCTTGAACTAAATACCGAGACCCCTTCAGAAGGTGCTTTTGTAAATATTTACGAAACTAAATCTAATTTAAGTGAAAAATGCTGATATAATTTATTCTAAACTTATCACAAACTCCTCTGCACCAGAAAAATATATTTGACAATATTACATATATATTAATATTAAAATGTTAATGGACTATCCTAATGTAATTAATAAATTTTAATACTTTTAAAAAAATTATCATATCACATATTCGTATTATATTTCTATAAAATCTTACTTCATATTAATGTAAAAGAAACTATATATTATCACAAATAGAAAATATTATATAATGTATGATAGCAACATAGGAAGTAGGAAGAAGTCAGAAAAAGCTAAATTAAAACAAACACAAACGTATAATTACCAAAACTTTAACATAATCTTTGGATTCGTTTTCTGAGTGTTTTTTTGTGTTTTGTGGAGATAGAGAGAGAAAAACAAAGATAAATAAGCATGTATTAGAGATGATATACATGTTTTGATTTGTTTTTGGAAATAATTTAAAATAAGTATTGTACGTTTGATGTTGTGTTTTGAGAGACAAAAATTACTATTCATTGTCAAATCATGTCTTTTTTATATATATATTTATGTATATGTATGTGTATATATATGTATATATTTATACTAAAACAGTTTAAAATACTTAGATAATGTGTTTCTGAATGATGACAAACATTGAGCATGTTTTGACTCATTTTAAAAATAACTTGAAAATGAAAACAAATATAGTGTAATATTTTTACTTGTACACTAATAATAATAACTTGGTCAAATACGTTTCATTTTTATTTTTCCTTTTTTGGTTTTAAATTTAATTTTCCTGTGATTGATTTTATGACAAGTGAGAGAGACAGAGAGTGAGGTGGAAATTTGATTTGAATAAATTAATTAAAAAGTATATTACATTATCCATCAAATTTTTATGCAATTGGAGGGGAAGGGGGGTGGGGTGGGGGGTAGTGGGATTATTAGTTTTGGGGAATTTTGAGACAAGTGGCAATCTATGTATATGTGGGACGTTTGAGCAACCTTGGCGGGCATGTCAGACTACTTGCTCAGATAAGAGCGTGTTTCCCACACTTTGCATACTTAATGTTGGAAGGGATGTTAATAATTAGGAATAATTACTATTCATTCTCCTGGAATTTAATATAATTACATTTAAATTTTATGTGATTTGAAAAATTACAACTAACATTTCTGAAATTTGATTCTATTTATCAAATAAGTTCCTCTATTAGTCAAAAAAATTACTAAATTTGTTGATATTAACCAAAAATTGAATGAGAATTAATTTTACCCTTGATTGACTATTACTGACTTATTGTATGTCAAATAATATTTTTTAAACTAAAATACTGTTATAACTGTGAAAATATACTTTCTCATGTGTATTAATATGTGAATACGTATGAGGGTAATTTAATCATAAAAAGATTCATTTGACCGGTAATAAGTCAGTAATAAGTCAACCGATAGTAATATATATCTTTTTTTAATTTTTTTTTGTTAATATTAATAATTTTGGTGAATTTTAACTAATGGAGGGACTTATTTGTTGGACGAAAGCAAACTTTAAGGGTACTAAATATAATTTCCCAAACTATATAGGGTCTACGTATAATTACACAAAACTTCAGGGGAGCGGAGGGTAATTATATCTTATAATTAAGGTTTATTATACTTTAGCATTCGAAGTACTATCATTTTTATATTTTGGTATCTTTTTTTTTTGTCAATTTATCATTGTACGAAAGTTTACATTTTGTCATTATAAGTTGATACAAAAAAAGGTTTAGACGATAAATTACAAAATTTAGCCAAATTTCAAAAGAGCCCATTGTAATTTACACTTATCATTTATATATGTATAACGAAATCTAACAAATGAAAATAAAAGTAAGGGTTTATTACACTTAAATTCCATTTAAAAATATAAAATTATATTTTTTTCTAAAAAAATTTTAAAATTACACTTATACCCCTTCCGAAAATACGTCATTTACACATGACCTTCTTCCGTTAATGTTTGGATGAGAAATGCTGACTCAAGTAAAAAGAGTTACATAAAATTTTTAATTTTGCCACTCATTTAACATTCTCATGCATATTTTGGTATATATACGGAGTGCGATAAAAATTATTATGTATATATATATGTGTGTGTGTGTGTGTGCATGTTCTTTTTCTTTATAAGTACAAAATTATTATATAAGGACATAAAATGAGGGGTAAAATAAAAATGTATATAATTAATTTTTTGGTAATATAAATATTTTTCATGAAAATTCTGACAAAAAGGGATCAAATATAAATAATAAATTTTATAAAGGGGTTTAAGTGTAATTTAAAATTTCATTAAAAAAAGATATAATTTTATATTTTCAAAGAGAATTTATGCGTAATTAATCATAAAAGTAAATATAAGGTGGGCGAAATCCATTACAACGGTGCTTTTAACTGCTACAGATGTTTATGTAATTGGTGTAAATTTTTAATTTTATAATACTTTATAGGGCTGTATTTTAATATAAATAATTAATTGGTGATGTTTTAATATAAATAATTAATTGGTGATGTTTTAATATAATTCATATAGATTTATTTAAACATATGTTTTAGAACGAAGATAATTTGTAAAACGGACATAAATCTTAAAATTATGAGAATAAAATGCAATTAAATAATAAATAAAATTTATTATAAATCAAATTATTTGTAATCAACCAAACCAAACAAGTCCCAGCCTAAGGACCCAGAGACGGGTGATAAGCGGCGGACTGGTATATATTTATATAAGTTAAAGTGCTTATCAGACGGCTTGTTGTCACGCTCTTCCGCGAGCGTGGGATAGGGGACCCACCGTCACACTGTACTGGATAAGAACGTTTCCATGTTTATGTCAGAATTCCCAGGCACACAGGTGCTCAATCCTCTCCCATATCCTTCCCTGCTCTTCCCTACAGTTTCCCTTTGAGAGCGAGAATCACGATGTAGAGTTGATTACATTTATGCCCCTAGACGGACCTGGCAACAAAAGTAGATTAGCAGCAGTCAACACAGAATTGTACGAAACTGAACCGGAGGAGATGTGGGGGTACATGGAATCCTAACGCAGAGGATACCAACACTCAGCTCTTGCATTTCCCTCTAAATTCTCCTTCCCTACATATAAATATAGAATTTGATCCCTTCCTTTTCATTTTTCTCTCTAAAACCGTTGAAGAAGCTCAATCCATTCTCCGGCCATCTGAGAATGGGCGCAAACGCATCGACTCTTCCGGTAGAGCACGACGGGCCGAGGCCCAAACTGGAGGACATACCGGAATCCTGCATCGCCCTGGTCCTTTCCTACTTGGACCCGCCGGAGATCGCCAAGCTGGCCCGACTCAGCCGTGCTTTTCGCGCAGCATCCTCCGCCGACTTCATCTGGGTTCCCAAATTGCCTTCTACCTATCCCTATATTCTCTCCAAATTGTCTGATCAGGGTGGTGCCGGAGACAAGGGCAAGAAGGACGTTTATGGCAGGCTATGTAGGCCCAGCTCCTTCGATGGTGGCACTAAGGTATGGAAAAGTTCGTCTGGTTATTTTTCAACTTTTTCTTTTCGGGTTGTGGATTATGACTTGTGTGTTTGTATATTGGAATAGGAAGTTTGGATTGATAAGCGAACAGGAGGGGTTTGTTTGGAGATTTCGTCAAAGGCGCTAACGATAACGGGAATTGATGATCGGAGGTATTGGAATCACATTCCAACTGATGAATCCAGGTGGGTTTTTGGTAGACTGTGTGTGGTGCCTAATTGATGATGAATAATTGAATATGCAAGTGTAATTATTCTCTGAAGATTTATGTGTACTACTATTGACTTGCTCGGAAGAACTAAGAATTTAATTTTTTGTTATCCATGTAGGGATTTAAGATTGCAGGGACCTTTTTGTTTGTGGGACTGGTGTAGTTGCCTTTGCAGTTGATGATTTTTGAATTTCTTTAAGCTTTGAGAAGCATGAGAGCAACTATAGGAAAAGGAAGCGATGAATGAACTTTTGGATCTTGTGAAGTTGAAGAGAATTAGAGTCCTGAATCTAAGTTTTCTCATCCAGTTTCTGGAGCTCAGGATCAAATTGTTTGTTCCTTTTAAGGATGAAAGGAAAATTGTTCATTCATTGTTTTCATTTTTGTTCTTTCCGGTCCTTTTAGTTCGGGAACCATGGAGAACTTCCTCTAAAAGTTCCAATGAGTCTGTTCAAGGAGAAATGATCCTTAATTATCCGTGAAATGGTAAAAGAAAGTTCAAGAGATTGATGCCTTTGAAGTTCTCTGTGGAAGGTGTTAGGTTTCATTATAATTCGGTTAGGCTTATTAGTTCTTGATCAACGTTTTATACCTTGAATAGGAGCGAAAACAGGGTGGATCATTAATTACCAATTTAGTCGAAGAAAAGCAGGGAATAAAAGCATAGTGGAGAATACCGAATTCTGCTTTACATATAGTTGCTAGAGTCCATGACAAAATGTTTCGTCGAGCTTGATTCTTAGCCTTATTTTTAGGTGATTAAACTGTGATAAGAAGAAATAATCTCTTACTCTTTGGAAACTAATTTGTTCCTAAGAAATGTGCAGCACCTATTCTATATTAGAGTGCATATATATGGGCATTGGTCTCGTCGTCGCCAGTATTCTACACTCTGCAAAAGAATTGAGTAGAATTGGAATTCTTTATCTTTTGTCAGTTTATTCAGTTATGGAAGATTATCTATCTCCTAAGTTGTGCAATCCTTTTTCTTGTGGTTTTGAAATTTGTTCTTTTCGTATGAGGAAATTGAGCGTCTGATTTTCCTCTTATTTCTTCATATGTAGATTTCAAACCATCGCATACCTTCAGCAGATCTGGTGGCTTGAAGTAGATGGGAACCTTGAGTTCCCATTCCCGCCTGGAACTTATAGTCTGTTCTTCAAACTGCAGCTTGGAAGGGCTTGTAAAAGATTGGGCCGTCGGGTATGTAATTCTGATAATGTACACGGATGGGACCTAAAACCTGCACAATTTCAGTTGAAAACGCAGGACGAACAGCATGCAGTATCCCGTTACATGTTGGGCAACTTAGGGACCTGGGTACACTACCACGTGGGAGATTTTGTTGTTGAGGATCCCAAGTCGTTAACAAACGTAAAATTTTCTTTGACTCAGATTGATTGCACGCACACCAAAGGTGGTCTTTGCGTAGATTCTGTCTTGATATGCCCGAGTAGTTTAGGAAAGGAGTTGTTCTCTTCTGTAGATGTCGAAGTTTGTAAAAAGTTGTAGGTTCTCGCATTAAGAACAAAACTAAGGAAGCAGAGATAATGCTTTTCCAGGAGCCGATGTATATTTTTGTTGGTCTCGGTTTCTCTGTTCTGGATTTGTGAAGATTCGTGTGCTTCGAGTTTTGCTCTCTGGTAGTGCTGGATGCATCTTGTACATAATTTGAGGAGACAAGACTAGTTTTGATAACATTAGTGTTGCTTGCCTTCCTTTGATTTCATCTTTCCTTATCCTGTTTTCATTCTCAGTTTCTGGTAATTATGTTATGCAATTGCAACGTCCATATATATATATATATATATATATATTAAACACAATACGAAATACAATACCATTTTACAAATAATCCAATTTATTGTAGCAAGAATTGCCCCATTCCTAGTTAGAACACTCAAAGCCAACATTAGATCATAGTACTAAGCCCCCCATCAATGCTCAAATTCGTCGCGCTTACATAAGCCGACTCATCCGAAGCAAGAAACAGAACAGCCTCCGCCACATGATCCTTCTTCAACACAACCCCTTTCAGGTTACCCATGCCCGAAAAACGAGCTTCCACGCTTGCAACATCCATCCCCAACACATCACACACCATCGGCGTAGCCACTCCATGGGGCGACACACAGTTGACCCTAATCCCGTGCGGCCCCAGCTCCCTCGCTGCCGCCCTAACAAGGCCTAAAACAGCATGCTTGGATGCTACATACGCAGCCGGCGCCCGCCCTGCACGCGTCGCCTCCGTGCTAGCGGTGCAAATGATCGAGCCCTGTACTTTTCCAGCCACCATTACACGCGCTGCATGCTTGATGGCAATGGCCGCCCCACGGGCATTCACCGCCACTGTTTTGTCGAATCCGTCACTAATGTCCATATCAAGAATGCTCTCTATCGGGCCGAGGATTCCAGCGTTGCTGTACATGATGTCGAGTTTGCCGTATTTTGCTACAGTAAAGGCAACGGTTTCTTCCACTTGTTTCTCATCCCGGACATCACAGTGCTTGTAGGTGGCCCTGTGCTCGCCGATGGAGGCCGCCACTTGAGCCCCCAACTCATCCTGGATGTCGGCGATCACAATGAAAGCGCCATGGTGGACGAATAGCCGGGCCGTCGCCTCACCGATGCCGCTGGCGGCTCCGGTGATTATCGCCACCTTGCCTTCCAACCTGGCGTATATCGTTAGAAATATTAAATATTAAATATATATCGTCTCTAACATCTTAAACTTTCGTACCATAAGTTGTCATAAATTAATGATTTTGTATAATTGAAGAATCAAGAAAATGTATATGGTGACTAAATACCTTCCAGTGGACATTGATCTGAGCAAGAGAGAGCTTTGATCAAGTGATGATGAGAAGCAGGGAACTAGTACTTAGTTGGGATTACTTAATTATGGGAACAAATGAAAAACTCATGGGCAGGTGATACATCCTTGTAGGTCATGACATATATACAGGTAAATTATACTTTTAGTCTCTGTAATTTGGGTCAAAATCGATTTTAGTCCCTAAATTTTTCGAAACATGATTTTTATCTCTATTTTTTGCAAATTATTATAATTTTAGTCCTTAATCTTTACAAAGTATACATTACAATTCCCTCTTAACATCTTCAAACTCGATTTAATGGTTGAGCCAAAATCGTAAGAATTAATAAAGATTGGAGACCAAAATCATGCCTCGAAAAGTTTAAGGACCAAAATCAATTTTGATCTAAAATATAGGGACCAAAAGTGTAATTTACCCCATATTTACAATTGATATTAATTATGAAAGCAACCTTTTTTCCCAATATTCTCACCATATCTCCACTCTATTATGGGATATAGACACAATATTCACCTAATAATAGAAAAAATCAAATTAAATGATACTATTATCATTAAATGAACAATAAAAAAATCGGTGTTTATTTATATGTATTATCGAAATTGACTAAATTATATCAAGTGCGTATTTTAAGGAATTCCATATTTTATTCTTAGGTAAATTCAGAAGCTCGGCTTCCACTATTATACAATTATGGATTTGAGTTCCACTTATTAATGACTTATCGCAAGAGGGCTACTTTTCAGGCACGAAATGATAGTTTTTTTTATTAGTATACGATTATTACATCCTTAAAATATATTTAAATAAAAAAATAATTTGATATATGGACAATTCCAAATTAAGAACATATTAAAAAATAAATTATTATAACGTAGAGATATATCTAACTTTATAGCATTGGAACTTATAATTTTTAATTTTTGAGTGCTCAAACGATGACCCCATTGATTGTTTTAATTGATCAATCTATACCAATAATTGTATCCATAGGCAGGTCGAGACATGGCCCTTAGACTTCAATAAAAATAAAATTATTATAATATTCTATTTTTTTGGTTAATTAATTAAGACGAAAATGAGATTTTTAATAATATTCATGATTTATTATTATTTAAGGAGCCAATAGAAATTAATAACTCTCTCCATTTATTATAGCTAGTTTCAGTCATACGTTACATGATCACCTCATTTAAAAATTTAAATTATTGAAGACGAGAATTATTTAATATTAATTTTTTAATAATATTTGATAGTTGGCAAAGTCGAGACCCCATGACCCTGAAGTCATGATAATTGTTGGTCAAATGCAGTAGTAGTTGTTGTCGAACGGTCATAAATATTTGATGCCATGTTGACCGTTAGTTATTGAAATTTATAACGCAAAAAAGGAAAAAAAATAGAAAATTTTGGGTTTGTTGAGGTTTTGGTATTGAAATTTCAACTTATGGTTTATTTTGTAAGATTCGACTCCACAAAAGATTTTGAAACTTTTACCTTATACGGATTTAAAAATTATGAATTTTAAATCGAGGCCCCATGACCCTGAGTCATGGATAATTGTTGGTCAAATGCAGTAGTAGTTGTTGTCCAACGGTCATAAATATTTGATGCCATGTTGACCGTTAGTTATTGAAATTTATAACACAAAAAAGAAAAAAAAAATAGAAAATTTTGGGTTTGTTGAGGTTTCGGTATTGAAATATCAACTTATGGTTTATTTTGTAAGATTCGACCCCACAAAAGATTTTGAAACTTTTACCTTATACGAATTTAAAAATTATGAATTTTAAATCTTTAATAACAAAATTATCTGAATTTGTTTGGCTAGTTCTAAATTTAAAAAATTTCAAATGTTTCAATTATAATTTTGAACTATATTTTGTCAGAGATCAGTAGCTCCAAAGTCTTCGTGCAAGAGACGATTCATCAAATCCTCTTAGCTCGGACGAGAACGAAATTTGATTAGTCCCAATTCCCGCAGGAATGGAAGAGTACGCAGCTACTGCTATCGAACCCCCTTTTTCCGCAGGTGAATCAGAGCCGGAAAGGGCTAGCCAATGAGGGAGACACATATTTACCCAAAAAAAAATAATAGTTGAAAATGGCGGCAACAGATATAATTCGTGTGAAGTACAAAAAGTAGCTAAAAAATCGAGACAGAATTGAGTGTATGAGTAAGAGATACTTGGTTACCATTGGATGACTACATGTGTTAGCTAAATAACATAAAAAAAATGTCAAAATTTAGACTTATCTTGAAGGAGTTATGATATTTTGACTGAGTCTTGCCCCAATCTGTTCGAGTCTTCTGAGATATGTTACTTGCTGATTATCGGCTAGATTACCATCGAGTTCTTAGGAGTTTGTTGGAGATATTTTAGCATGATGTTTTTCCATGTGTAGGCAATTTGTATGGTGTGTCCGCTCAGCTGTTTGATGACGTGTACGACTGATAATGGGCATGCTCCTTGAGCCTGCCAATTTAGTAAAGATAAGGGAGATGAATTTATGGATTTAACATACCTACTCATGGGCCAGCCGATTTGAAACCCGCTGGGCTGATCGGTGTGCCTTGAGCTGGTACAATAAACATAGAGAGTATTGACTATTATTATTATTATTATTATTATTATTATTATTATTATTATTATTATTATTATTATTGTGCTTTAAAAAAGAATTAGGTAGATGTTAGTTTAGTTGATAAATATGGCATCTATAAAGTAATTAGGTTGATTGGATGAATAATGATAATGAACCTTCAATTCACATGGAGTGAGAGATATGGTGACATACCTAAATTTTCTATGGACCATAAAATATAAAAAATAGTTCCTCCAAAAAATTATTAAAAAACAAAAAGTCTTCAAAAGTCAACATCTTGATATTGAAATTGAGACTCCATAACTAAGACGACTATGTGTATGAATTTCATCGGTCTGCGTATTTTTCTCAGGATAAATTATAATGTATTTTTCTCAAATTTTGGTATAATTATAAACATCTTTTATTATTTAGAAAATTATCAATATCCTTCTTGAATTATAGTTTTATTTATTTTTTAAAATTTTGTGAACTAAGGCCCCGTTTACTTTGATATATAAGTCCGTATAAGAAAATAAGTATATGTTGATATAATATTTACTTTATTGTTTGAGGGCTCGGTATAAAACCAAAGCCCTGTACTAATTACTGCTACACTTGAATAACTGATACCACCTTGGGAGGTGGTATAAAATTAGTCCAAACGAGAATGATCATTGTACTCTCAAAACTTGACAAAATAATAATAGTAACAATGATAATAAATAAATAAATAATAACATATAATAATAATAATAATAACAACAATAATGATTATCTAAAGAGGTTAATTTAATCTAGGAACAAAAAAATGTAATCTAGTCCTACCACATAAAGGGTGATATTATTGGTATTGCATAATTTATTTTTACAATTTTGAAAATTTTAGTCACTTTTTGCCTGATTTTATCAAAAAATTACATGTGACTTGCACATAATCTAATTAAATTAAAAACTTTGACTAATTAAATTTGGTCGAAAAATTGTTTATTGTTAGGGCACGGCCCAACAAACTTGACGATATAAATTTTTTTTTAATTAATCTTCACAAGTCAAGTTCTAATCCGACAAAATCTTCAATTTAATTACTAATATTTTAAAATTATAAGATTAAATCGCAAAAGTCAATTTATATAACACATAATTATGCGACTAAAACTGTAGTTTACCTAAAACACGTGTTTTTATGATGATATGTCTCTTTCTTAGCAAGAACGACACACCCTAATACATCACAAAAATAATATATATATATACACACACGCGTACGCCATGTCCCCATGCTTTCATAGGCAAGCAAGGAGCTCATTAACAGCTACTAATATGGCAATCCTCCTCCTATACGTGGTGGTGCCGCTTGTCGTGGCGGTATCTCTATGGGTTTACCGGTGGCGGAACCCTAAGTGCAACGGGGTGTTGCCGCCCGGTTCAATGGGGCTGCCGCTCATCGGAGAGACATTTGAGTACTTCTCTGCTCAGCCGCTGGAGGGCATCCCTCCATTCATTGCAAAAAGAATGGCCAGGTACCCCTACTTACAATGAAGTCTTACACATAAACGCACGCATGTTCTGAAATACACTCGATGAATATGCATAATTTAATTTGTTTTAATATATTTATTTAATTAAATAAAATAGAAGAAAAATAAAATAAATAACCAATCAAATTCTATAAAGTAAATTATTTATGATTGAAAGAAGAACAAGCAAAGCCGTTAATTATGTAGTACCAAAACAAAAAGATGCAAATGTTGTCATGTTATAACATTTCCTTAATTAATAATGGTTTGCTTATAACCTTATAACTAACCTTATCCATTAATTATAGTGACACCACAAGAAAATAGCTCGATAATTATAAAAAAAATTTGATGCTAAAATCATCATTGCTAAATTCATTAGCGTGCAAATATTTTGTATTAAATAATGTAGGCTAGCAAGTAAGAATTTTTTTTATTAATTAGTTCGAAACTGATTTTAGCATCAATTTTTTTCGTAGCTATCAAATAATATTCTTGTAATATGATTGGATTGGCAAATAACTGATCCCATGAAAATTGTTGGGAATGAGTTAAGTAAATAAAACAGTGATTAGAACAGGACCTGATGTTCGAGCCCGGACCCTAGAACCCAACAAGTAAATTAACATCCGTTTTACTTGAACCGGACTGGTTATCCAACCCAATCCAATAGCGTAAACGAAGCCTAACTGACTTGATTCGTAGGTATATTACCATAACCATTTACATCCTCGTCCCACCAATTAAAACACTATCACATGTACGTATAGCTAATTAATCACTTTTTTGAATCGGACACAGATACGGGCCGGTCTTTCGGACAAGTCTAGTAGGGCAGCCAGTGGTGATGTCCACAGACCAAGAAGTGAACCAATACATTTTCGGGCAAGAAGGCAAAATGTTCCAGGCGTGGTACACGCAAAGCGGTTTCAGAATCACGGGAGAAAAGGGTCTGCCGGTGCACGCCGGAAATTCTCATAAGTATCTCAGAAATCTGATTCGGGACATCGTCGGACTCGAAAACCTTAAGGAAGAGTTGGTGCATGAGATGGACAGAATCACCAGCAAACATCTCTCTCGATGGGCTCATTCTCATGAAGTGGATGTCAAAGATGCAGCTGAAATTGTAAGTTTTACTTCACTTCCAGTCTCGGGTAAAATTCATTTTAGTCCCTATATTTGCGTTCGATTTCAAAATAGTCATTGTCTTTGCAATTCACTTCAAATTAGTCCCTGTCCAACGGATTATTTTTTCATGTTATCCCTATAAAACTTTTGATCTTTTACAAAAAATATATTTTACTCCCTCACTTTTTAATATTTACAATTGCAATTTCGTCTCTTTCACATAAATTTTAAAATAAATAAATAAAAAAATATCCCATCTAATTTGAGTAGGTACTCTACTGTAAGGGCTTTTATAACCCAATTCTTGAGCATTTTAACTAACATATTAAATTTTTTTTATTTATTAAAATTTTAAAAATCCATTTTAAAAGAATTGCTATTTTTTTTTTATTTAAACTCTTTTTTCAACTTAATTTATTCAAGAACTGTTTTATCTGAAAAGTTCGAGAAATTCGTCAAATAAACAATAATTATGTTATATATCATTGATCAAGTTACATCTAAATAATTAAAATATTTGTATTTTTTTTTCAAGATTTTTGTGCGAGGGACCAAATTGTAAATTGAAAATAAAAAATGAGGGAAGAAAATGATTTTAGTTTCAAAACATTAGTCGTCGAAACACACAGTCCCCACAAATATATAGAAAAGAATTATAGTGTGAGACGAAGAGAAAGAAAATACATTTGTGAAAAGAAAAAACAATCATGTTGTGAGGAAATGAGGGAAAAAAAATTCCCCGAGAAGAAAAAAACATGGGCTGATGTATTCTAATTGTGGGTTTATTAAAAATTAATATTGAAGTTTGTTAGAAAAAAAGTATAAAAAAATAAGACGAGAGAGAAAAATAGAGTAATGGATCACATAATCTTTTTTTGTAATTGTGAGATTATTAAAAGATATCGAAATTACTATCGTAACAATTTTTATAATGAGAAGAAATGAATTAAAGGATAAATTTGAGTATTCAAAAATTTGTACTACAAAAAGATTTATTTTATAATAATATAGATAAAAATTTTAATAAGAATAATATTGGGGGGGGGGGACACCTATCGAACTACTGGCAGGACTAATTTGGAGTGAATTGAAAAAATATAGACTATTTTACAATTAAAATAAAATATTAGGGACTAAAATAAAATTTCCCCAGGATTAACATATTTTTCTTTTGAACTCATGTTACATGCACATTTCTGGTCATTTTAGTAAATTTCAGCTGTTTTTACTAATGAAATTTCCAAAATTAAAGGACAGAATTTCCGAAATAAATTTGTACAGGATCAAAATTGTCATTCATATTCTTACGGGACGAAAATTACAATTTTTTCTGTATCTATAAATTTTGATATTGTGTTTTTTGTATTGATTATTTATTTTGGTATGATTTTTTTATTTTTATTTTTTTGGTTAATGGAACTCTGTAGATGGTGGTTGAATTGGGTGGGAAGAAGTTCCTTGGTTTGGAAGAAGGAAAGGCTTTAGAGTTGAGGGAAAATTACAAGAATTTCAAGGATGCTCTTATTTCATTTCCTCTTAATGTCCCTGGAACTGCCTTCCATGAAGCTATGCAGGTCAAATTATTTTATCTATTTATTGATTTTATTAATTCAAGAAAATCCAAGATATGAAACATATAATATTTACATGTATTATAATTTTTATCCAAAAAACATGGGTGTTTTTGTATTTTTTTAATTTAAATATTAAAAATTAGTCAGTTTTAGATTGTACTATTGTTTTATTATTTTGGACGGGCGTGCTAAGTCATTTCGTATTTTTTGCAAGTAAAATCCATCGCGGGACGATTATAATACATTTGTCATGAGTATGATCTGCATTTTAAGAAAAAAAAATGCATAAATATATAATAACTTAAGACATTAAATTGAGCGCGAAACATGCTTTTTAATTGATAAAGATTGATGGACAGCCACATGTTCCTGATCTACCAAGCAAATTACCATACTGTCCATGCCCACTGGACGGCAAGCTGGTCATGTAGCTTTTTTAAATATTGAGACGTTAGGATAAATTTAGTCGGAATTACAAAGTTGTCAAAAAGTGGCACCGTAATTCCGATCGATTTTGAAAATTCCAGGTAATTTTGTTCTAAAATCGTTGAATAACCCTTTTATAACCCCTAACGAATATTAAAGTGCCAAATAAGACGAAAAGTGCAACTAAACCTAGTATAGGTACCCCCTTCAGCATCATTAAAAGGGATAGCCAAATGAAAACACAGAACTGTCGGGATTTTGTACAACTACAAAGTTGTTCAATCACTTCCCAGAAAATATAATTATCATTTTATCTCGCACAAACTGTCTAATTTGTGTGTAGGGACGAGAAAGAGCAATAAAAATGATAAGATCGGCCTTGGATGCAAGAAGATCAAGCAACGGAAATCATGATTTCTTGGATCAGATAATGAGAGAAGTGGAGGATGAAGACACCATTTTGACACGGGAAGTTGCGACGGATGTGTTGTTTTTGCTTCTCTTTGCTTCCTTTGAGACCACTTCCACGACCATCGCATTGGCCTTGCACTTCCTCCATCGACACCCCAATGTCTTGCAACACCTTAAGGTATTTTTCATGGGACAATTGCACTGTCGTCTCCTGAAGTCTGGTATAATTACACGTAAATCTCTTATGTTTTGAAAATCACATCTAACAAACGTTACAGATATTAAATATATTTTATTTCAAATCACGGAGGACCCTATGTGTAGTTATACCAAACCTTAGGGAGAATGGTGTAATTATCCCTATATATATGTATAATCAGTTATTGAAATTACGAATACGAACGTCAGAATTACTTTTTCTAAAATAAATTACTAAAAGATTGATTCTCACATAATCAATTATGCAATCACGACGCCAAACTGAGCTTTAAACAAAATTTCAATTTTCTACATATTTTCAAAAATCAAAATTATCGTACCCAGGATTTAATTGCATTTTACTCCCTTATAAAAAATACTGACAAGCTAAATGCCCCCTAAATAAAATAAAAATAAAAATAAAAAAGTTAGCGCGACTCCCAAACTTTTAAAAAAGAATCTCACACCTCTCCCTTAAGGGGATCGTATTGCCCTTTTTTTTTTTTTTAATTGAGGGATTTTTCAACTCATCTGTATTTTTACTGAAGGATCTGTTATATTTAAAAATACACCTTATACTTAACACCTATTTTAGTATAATTTTAAATATTATTATTTAATATTTTATCGCTAATATTATTTTTTGTGCTAGTGCAGGAAGAGCATGAGAAAATCTTAAGTGGTAGAGATAACAAGGAGACGAGGGGGATTACATGGACAGAGTACAAATCTATGACATTCACTCACATGGTGAAATAATTTGCCTAAATTTCTAGTTTTTTTAATATTCTTAATGATCATCTAATAATAAACTTTTTTTTGGATAGTTATATATTTAAAGAATATCAAAATTTTAATTGTATTTACTTGAATATTGATAGATTTTAAATTTTTTTAATACGATCATTCTCTATAAATTCGAATTCGTCGATCCAAAATATAAGTTTATAATTACACGATTTTATAAGTGATTTTTCTTTAATTTAATTTCTTTCGCAGGTTATTAATGAAACAGTACGCCTTGCGGACAATGTTCCCGGAATGTTCAGGAAAGTAATGCAGGAAGTTAAAATAAAAGGCAAGAAAATTTTTAATTATATATATTAGATAAAATATTGAAATAACGTATACTAAAATTTTATTTTATACATAAATTATTAAATTAAAAATGTAGCAGGATATACTATACCAGCAGGCTGGACGGTTGTTGTTTGTCCATGCGCTACTCATTTGAACCCGAACGAGTACGAGGACCCGTATTTGTTCAATCCCTGGAGATGGCAGGTCAGACGAAAACTATAATTATTTTTTCTTTTTTTTTAAATGATGATATATATATATTTCGAAACTTATATATGTTTTTGAATTTTAATTGATATTAAATTGTTATATATTAATGAATATATATGTGATATGAAGGGACAAGAACTGCATGCTGCATCCAAGAAATTCTTGGCTTTTGGTGGAGGTAGAAGACTTTGTGCTGGAGCTGACTTTGCAAAGCTTCAAATCGCCATTTTTATCCATTATTTGGTCACCCAATATAGGTATTTATTAATTAAGCAACCCCTCACCCCCCCCCCCCCCCAAAAAAAAAAAAGTTATTGATATGACGTGTATTTATCCATTTTGATGAAACATTTTTACATAAGATATTGTTCGTTTTTTGTCAAAACTTCATAATTTTGTCATAAAAATGTGTTTTATTGGAAAGAGAGCTGTAAACAATGTTTGGTTTTGTGTTTTGGCCCATTTTAGAGATGTTACATGACCGAATCGCGAAAAATAATTCACGTGCAATAAAAATATCACCTCCCATGAAGTTACATAACTAAGAATGTACTTTTTTCCTATTAAGTATACCAGTATCAAAATATATGAACAAAAAATTACCATTATGTTTGGATTTGTGTTTTAGTTGTTTTGTTTTGTGCTTTGGAAATAGAGAGAGAAAAATAGAGATAAGTGAGTGTGTGTTGAAAATAGATGATATGTTTGGATTTGTGTTTTGGGAAAATTTAAAATATTTTAAAATAAGTGGTGTAGGTTTGATATTGGGATTTGGGAGACAAAAATTACTGTTCATTGTCAAATCATATATTTTTATATATAATTTTATATATAAATATGTATATATATAAATATTTTATGTTTAATGTTGTACTTTTGGGAGATAAAAAATACTGTTTATTGTCAATATATATATATTATATATAGAAAGTCGAAAAACAGAAAAACACGCAGATAAGGTGTAAAAATACAAAAACAAACATTGAGTGTGTTTTATCTTGTCTCGGAAAATGCAAAAACACAAAACCAAACAAAGCCACTATGTTTGGATTAATGTTTTGAATGTTTTTGTTTTGGTGTTTTGGAGATAGAGAGAGAAAAATAGAGATAAGTAAGTATGTGTTTTGAGATAGATCGTATGTTTGGATTTGTGTTTTGATATAATATAAAATAATGTAAAATAAGTGGTGTAGGTTTGATGTTGGGATTTGGGAGACAGGAGTTACTGTTCAATATCAAATATATATATTTAGTAATATATATGTGTATGTATATATAGTATTTTGTTTGTTAGTAAAATATAATATATATATTTATGTTAAGAAAAGAATAAAAAATAATAAAATTAAATTACAATTGCACACCTAGTAGAGGTGTGCAAAACACAAAAACAAACAAAGTTTTGTGTTTTGGTAATTTTTGTTTTTTTTTTGGCTAATTTGGCTGAAAAATGAATGTGACTTGCACGTAACCTAATTAAATTATAATTTTAGTCCTATAACTTAAAAGTTATCATTTTTCGTCCTGCATGCATTAATTTACAAGACTTAAACTACACTTTTCGGCCCAACTTAACATCATAAGCTAGCCCTTTGAATTGAAAAGGCACATGGCCTCTTCTCCACACATAACTCACACTTGGTCACACCTACACTAATTATTCGGCAAATTTAATATAATTGTTATTTGATTAGAGTACATTTTAGAAAGAACGATCAATCACATGGTAAGTACTTATTGTGTGATTAATTGCGTCCGAATGATGGTTTGCACTGCTCTTCCACATCGAATGATGATGGTTTACTCATAGCATATAGGTCTTATAATTTTCGTCTTCCTAACAATATGTCTTTTTGAAATTAGATTCGCGGGACTCCGAGTCAACTGTAAATATTTGTAAAGATAAATTCTTTAAAATAGTTTGAGTTTTATGTATTACTAAAGCTAATATTATATGTTTGAATCTTCAGGTGGAAAATAACAAAAGAAGGAGTGATTGTCCGAAAACCAGGTTTAGCGTTCCCCAAAGCACTGTGTGTCCAGCTCCGGGAGGCAAGAAGAGACTGAGTTCAGACACACATGTCTCCCAATGGCTTTACACGATGAAATTATATTTTTAGTCTCATAAAATAAGAATTTAATAGTTTTTTTTATTTTACAAATATTTTAAAATAGTCTTAAAATTTTAAAAAAAAAACTCAGTGTATTAGTTCTATGTTTTATGAAAATTTTTAAATAGTCCCAAAATTGAAAAAAAAAACTCGGCACATTTAGTTCTATGTATAAGTTTCTATAAAAAAATACACGGTAAGAACACGTACAATGTGCATGTCCATCGGTTGTGTGACCAGCAAATATACAACCACGCGCATTGCACGTGTCTTTATCGTCAATTTTTCTATAAAAACTTGGACATTGAATTTAATACAACAAAGGACTAAATATGTCGAGTTTTTTAATTTTGAGATCATTTGAGAATCTTCTATCCTATGAAACTAAAAATATAATTATGTTGGCTTTGCACTCACATATATATATGTATGTATATGTAAAAATAATAATTAAGTCTATTTAAATAGACAGTGTGTCTTTTCTACTATTTAATAAACTTGTGTTATCACAAAGTTTTAGCGCAATACAATAATAAGTTTATAAAGGCAGAAGTTGGATACTTTTATTTATGAAATTTGATGCGTGCCAAATTTTTTCCCACAACAAGGTCGAAGAATTTTCAAGGAAAATTCCAAGATCAATGGAGATTAACTCTGTAAAATAAAGATTAGTACTCTAATACTTAAGTCAGTAACATTTTACGGAAAAAAGAGTCAAGAAAGGTTGAATCAAAGTGAGAATAATGGTAAAAAATGATGATAAAGTATATATATTAGTATTGTATGCAAAATATAAGCTTAGAATAACCTGAAAATTGACAGACAACTGAAAGAATAAGTGAGAGTTTGAGAGTTAGATTTGATGTTACCAAATAACTGCATAAAGTCTCTATTTATAAACGTGTTTAGAGTAGGATAAAGGAGTTTGTTATAGAAAGTCCTATACTGAGTTGAAAGCTCTTTGAATCAACTAACAAAATCAAAAAATCCCTGCACGATTTGGACTTGAATTGATTGAGATACACCAGGTCGACTAAGTCTTGCTCGGTTGACCTAAAAATCCAAAAATCTGTTATTGTGGAAACCCAACTCATTTGCCATTGATCTACAAGGAGCAACCAGGAGATACGTGTATTAATGTGTTGGCAAGCTATATGATGACGTGTTCAGTTAGAATGAGCTTGTTTTTTGGGTCTGTCAGTTCAACAACGTAGGAGGTAAGCCTGTGGGCATTGCTTCCCTGTTGGTGGGCTAGTTAGACTCATATCCAGTTGGGCTGATCTGCCTTACTTGTGGGCTTAATGCATGAAAGGTTTAGGATATACGAAACAATGGTTAATGAGCTATCCATATTTATTTAATATTTTTTAGAGTAAAATTACAATAGCTCTTTGAAATTTGACATAATTGCAAATATTCTCTTGTTGTTGAAAAATTATCAATCTCTCCTGATTTTAACAGTCATCTAACAATTAGACTAACCCTTTAGTCTCCATCAGGTTTCCATTCATTTTTTGTATTGAACTTACTAAAATGCCTTTGTGGATTATAAATTATAACTTTACTTATTTTTTAAATTTTTTTTATTTTTTTATGGATTGGATAATTTTCTTTCCACCTCGTTTAATTTCTTTATTTTTTTAAAATAAAAAAAATACAGTAAAGGTAAAGTTGACATTCTAGCCATTTATCAAGCATCAGTAGAGTCTTTGTATTTTTCAAACAACAATAAAATATTTATAATTATATAAAACCTTAAAAGAGCTTATTGTAATGTATCCTATTAATATATATATATATATATATATATAAACAAGGGTTCTTAATTAAGATTAAAGTCAAATATATATGAAGGAATTTGTTTTCTCCTTTGCTTTTGCTATTGCTATACGTTCATTTATGCTGTAACAACGTTTCCACACCTTCACAAAGGATTCGATTAGGAGAAATCGCGCTTTTCCTCGGAAAGTGAAGTAAAAAAGATCAGGCTCTGTCTTTTGATGCAATTTACTCTTTTGTGATATTATAAATAAATAAGATTATCCCTTGTGAAAAAAAAATAGCAATTTATCCCTTGTGTTAATTAAAATAAAATAATTTACTTGCTGCATTTTAAAAAGTATAGGATGATAAATTACTAAATTTTTTTTATAAGAGGATAATTTGCTCCGTTGTAATATCATAAGGATTATTATATTTATTTAATTAAATAAAATTATACGTAAATTACAATATTTTTTCTTGAAATTGGTCTTAATTATGAATACTCGGTCATTATTTGGGAATTACAAATACCCCTCCTGATTTAACCGTCGTTTAATAACTGATTTGATCTGTTAGTCTTCATTAGTTTTCGATCAATTTTTATGGCCAAAATGCCTTATGGATTATAAAATTTATTTTTATTTATTTTTGAATTTTTTTATTGAATAATTTTCCATCTATTTCGTCCATCTTTTTTTAACAATTATTGAATTTAAGGGGAAAAAAATGCAATAAGGGAAAAGTTGACAATTTTGTGCCTCCATTCAATAATTATATAATTTTATCAAACATTCGAGGGGTGTATTAAATTCGTAATTATACCAAATATCATAGGAGTTCGTTGTGTTTTTTTTCTAAAATTAAATTTGAAAAAAAGGAATATCACTATTAAATTCTTGAAAACTTATAACAAATCAAGATTAATTATTATTATTATTATTATTATTTATTTAAATTTTTGGTGCAGGAAAAGCATGAGAAAATCGCAGGTAGTGGAGGTACCATTGACAGAAATCTCTGACATTCACTCATATGGTATAATACATACTAGCAATGAAGCACGTGATATAACACATCTACTGACTATATTTAATTATCACTATGTTATTATTTTCTTAATTACAACTTATTTTATAAGTAATTTCTTTTCAACGCATAAAATAAATTCTATTTTATCAGTATAATATATAAATATCACAAGAGATAATAGATATCAC